>NW_009705020.1:0-34050 GCF_000703405.1 Apaloderma vittatum
TCATTTATTTGTAAGCAACCTGAGATCGTTATATACTCTGATGATTCAAGGAGAGAGCTTTATGAAATCTCTGAATATCCCATAAATATTCTCTTAGGAACAAGAATATAGCATGGAAATTCTTGCAGGTGACTTCCATAGTAAAGTAAGTTTGAACATAAGCTCTATGTTATCTATGTTTGCAGAAACATTCTTACCCTCAGCAAAAAATTTAATCTTGATAAGGCTTCTAGGAACATATCAGCTCCTTTATTGGAAAACTCGTATCTCCCAGCAATGAAGAAAAATAAGGTCTTCTCAAGACTGAAGTCAAGGTGGCTGAAACCAAGCAAACAAACAGACAAGCACAAAAGCATTTCTCAAGATATAGTCAAACAAAACACAGAACAACTTTCTATTCTGGAGGATTTTATTATCCGAAGAATATAATGAAAGTGAAGCTTTTCTGCTGTTCTTTAAATTAACTATCTTAATCTGACAAACTGCATCTTGAGCAAACAATGAAAAAAATCAGTCCCACAATCTGTTAAGCAGAGCTAGAACCGGTGTCTAAAATTCCTTTAGCTTCTGACTCAGAACACCCAGACAGATATTGAATAAGCTGGTAACATTTCACGTCCTTTTGTTAGTCTTCCTATTTTGATTCTTGCTTTAAATAACGTTGGACAACGTTGCTAATTTTTGAAAAGTAAAAGCATACCCATAGAAATGACCTCGAATGAACTCTTGGATCCTAGCCTTGTACATGGAATGCAAATTCTGAAACTCATGCATTGCTGAAAATTTCTTAATGTTCAAGCCATTTGGGGTGACAACATCTGGAAAAGCAGAGAAAAGGCAGAGGTAGACATCTTCAGAGTCAGAGAAATCCTTAAGGAAAGAACCAAAGTGTCTTTCATTTGTCAGTATGCAAACAGGTTATGTACTCTTATTACTGATGGATAGGGAAGAGCACTGTGTAACTCAATGGGCTCCAGCAGCTTACTCCACAAAGACATTGCATGAAGCACTCCACTTTCATAGAATCATAGAATTGTCAGGGTTGGAACGGACCTTAAAGATCATCTAGTTCCAACTGCCCCACCATGGGCAGGGGCATCTGCCACTAGACCAGGTTGCCTAGAGCCCCATCTGGCCTTCCAGGGATGGGGCTTCCACCCCCTCTCTAGGCAACCTGTGCCAGTGTCTCACCACCCTCATGGTGAGGAACTTCTTCCTAATGCCCAATCTGAACCAATCCATCTCTACCTTCAATCCATTCCCTCTAGTCCTACCACTACCCGACATCCTAAAAAGCCCCTCAGCAGCTTTCTTGTAGGCCCCCTTGAGATACTGTGAAGGCCACAATAAGGTCTCCTCGGAGCCTTCTTTTCTCCAGACTGAACAACCCCAGCTCTCTCAGTCTGTCTTCACAGGAGAGGTGTTCCAGCCCTCTCATCATCCTCGTGGCCCTTCTCTGGACATGCTCCAGCATGTCCATATCTCTCTTGTGCTGTGGGCTCCAGAATTGGATGCGTTACTCCAGGTGGGGTCTCACAAGTGTGGAGTAGAGGGGGAGAATCACCTCCCTCGACCTGCTGGCCACGCACCTCTTGATACAGCCCAGGACACGATTGGCTTTCTGGGCTGCAGGTGTGCACTGACGGCTCATGCTGAGCTTCTCGTCCACCAGGACCCCCGAGTCCTTTTCTTCAGGGCTACTCTCAAGCCCATCACTGCCCAGCCTATATTGATGCTTGGGATTGCCCTGACCCAGATGGAGGACCTTGCTTTGCACTATTTTATCCTGTACACCACATTAGCATAGACTCTGCTAAACAGTGAGCTCTCCCTGTGCCTTTTTATCCTGTCAAGACTTAAGTAATGTCTCCATTTAGCCATAAGGATTTTGTGCAATATGTCCTTTACCTCTTTATAATTGATATCACTGTTACATGCTTTATCACTACAGATTGAAAGCTCCTAAAAGCAGAAACTGTGCTGTACTATGTACTTATTTACTGTATGGCACAAGAGAGGTCTGTTCTGTCAAGACTTCTGAGGATTTACCAGAAAAGGGAGAATGTATGAAACCTTTTTAAAAAGATCATCACTCCATAATCTGTTGGATTTGTCCTAAAAATAGCCACAGAAGAGTATGCTTTACAATTTTATGTCTGCTCTCCTCAAAGATTCCAAAGCATCTTCAAATTAAAATCTATTGATTTCCAGTATCTTCTAAGGTAGAGTCAGCATTCACATTCTTTTCATAATTCAAGCTTAATGATCTACTGAAGGATTGCTGACCTTTCTGAACAGCCAATGTCTATGTTGATTTCACAACTTCAGAAATAATAAATAGTATGAGAATAGACTCCTACACAGTTTATTTGTGGTCTAAGATTCAAAGAAACTACTAAAGTACTTATGCCCATCAGAGCATATTTGTCTTCTAGGATTTGAGGTACCAATTCCTATTGAATTTCTACCTCTGTCAACATTAAGCATGATATATTTCAACAATTTATTTTATCCAAATATTAAATATATTTACATGGTTTCTCCAGAGTTGCAAGAATAATCAAAAAAAAGCTCAAGCCTGTGACTCTCTGTGCATGGAATTCTCTTCAGCTTCAGCTGATGTTCTATCTGTGAGCAGTCTGCAGATTTTCTCTCCCTAATTAAACTGGATTCAGACTCCCTTCAGCCTCCTAAAATCCCAAAACATAAACTATGATTTTCAAGAGTAGCTGTTGTGGGGAGAAGCCTCATGCCAATATAAAACAGCTTCAAAAGTCTGATTTTAAGACGTCATGTGTTCTGTAATTGGTTGAAAAAGACCTTTCACGGACATCCTAGATTAGATGATTGAACACTTAAATTACTTTTAAGACATGGCTGTCACGTTTAAAACAAAAAGTAAACATCTTCTAAGTACATCATCCTATTGACAGTCAGGAATGAAGCAAGGGATCCAAAGGGCAACTCTTTTACCCTGATGCATGGACCATGATGCGGCTTGAAGCACTGAAGTTAACAGGGATAAGGGTCCAAAACTATAATTATCACTGCAATTCACCTAAAAAAAAAAACCTACAAAGAATGAGCAAAAAAAAAAAAAGGTAATTCGAGCACTGCTATTCTTAAAATAACCACCTAAGATGTGAACACATCTGCTAAATAGTCTCATAATTGTTGTGCAGTTATTTCCCCTGTCATGCTTACCTGCAGATGAAGTATTGTGGCTTGTCCTTATAAAGCCCTGCACTGATTTAAAGAGAACTTAATGATACATCAAACTGGCATCAGGTCCTTATTCAAATTTCATGCATTGAACATGACAAGTGTTTTCTGGTAGTGTCATATTTTATAAGACTGATATAAATGGGAAAAATACAGCAAACTGTTGGGCATACATCCTGACTATATTTTTCCATCTGTACTGGACGGTTTAACAGAAAATATTATAACTATCTATGAAACTTATCATGGGTAGGTCCTAAGATCTTGATGGCCACAACTGTACTGCTAGTCTTGGCTGTGGGAGATACAGGGAAATGAACTGTATTGATTGATGGTTTAGTTTTTTGCCTCCTCATCTCTTTCAATATTAAGTAAAGGAAAACAGCATTAGCACTCAAAAGGGAAAGTCATCTTACACTCTGATTTGCACATGAAACTTTTTTCTACATTTCCATAATAATATATCACTCATCTCTAGCAAAGCAACAAATCTTGCACTGTAAAAGCTGGTGAAATATATTAAAAAGGTTCCAGCTTCTGCTTTTGTCAGTTGACCTGCATACATTACCACCACTGGTAATCATGCTATGGACAAAACTCCCGAGGCTGAGATGTCCTTGCAACTAAAGTCTAACATCCATAGTGTTAAACCAATACTCTCCTGAAACGGTACTAAAAGTAGTTATGAAGTGGTGCTGAACTTGATTTCTTCTGGATTCCATATGTTACTAGAATGTGTGTCAAGTGATATTATCTGCAATTTCTTTTGAAAATTAGTTATTCTCTGCTCTTCATGTTTGTACACCTGTCTCTATTATTTTCATTCCATCTGAGGAAAAGTAGGTACTCAGAGGAAATGTAATAAGAAAACAATTCAAGGCTTACCAGGATTTCTTTTAAGCATATGTTCTGCTTCTGTAGCTGTTATCTGTGAGACTGTGGTGAACACATGGGCACAATGTACAGATGCCCGTTCCATACAGTACCGATGGTAAATCTGTCTCTCTCCTGCTTCCTTGTCAATGTCAAACTGTTAAATAATAAAACAAAGAAAAATGACACCTGTGTGATATGCTCATCAGACTCAACCACAAAGAAGGTCTCTTATGTTAAGTTTCATTTCCCCAGAGAATAAGTATCGTGTGATTATGCTATTGGTTTGTCTTTCAGGTTTTTAACCATTTTACCAATTCAGAGTGGGAAGAAGCAAGAGAGGTCTCAGTTCCTGCATGTTCATGAAAAAAAAATAGTAGCTCTGCAGTGGACGGAGGCCTAGACTAATGATTCTGTGAAAAGTAAGGATCTGTACTATTTGGCCTACTGACTGGTAATATGTCATGCTACATGGTGCCTGGGTTTGCTGGAAAACTTAGGAGAGCAGGGAAGTTGTTGGTAACTGAAGGTATAGGGGAGAGAAGAAAAAAGGAGTGGGGATGAGGAAAGAACCTGGGAACTGGGTAAAATAGTGGGAATCATGGGTAGGCAAGAGAAGAATGGAGTTGCGGTAGAGAGGCTGGATGTAAGGAATCAGTTATAAATCTTGAGGGATTAAAGTAAACACAAAATGATGTATTTTCTGATATTCAGAGATATTCTTCCTCCAACTCCACCACTGTGATTTGCTGTTCCTTTTACTTCAATTTGAACACCATTAATTTCCAGAGGCAGATGTCAGTTAAACTACTATGTAAGACCATCTCAGATACCAAGGTATTTCTAAACTGCCTTTAATCCTTGCAGCTACCCCTTTTTTTACTGAGCTTAGGTTATCCTGATGGGAAAAAAACACACAATACCTACTGAGCCCATGCCTAAAAGTTCACTAATGCATTCACTAAAGCATTCACTAATGAGGCCCACTGCAAAATTGCTACAATATGGTTTAAAAAAAGAATAATGTTAATGGGGTGTCAATGATTACAATTACAATCCTCTTAGTCTTACAAGATGTTTCACTTCTGGGAATGGAAGTGCTGACCTCCTAAGGTCAACAGGACAGGCACCAAATAGACTGTGTGAGGTACATGGAGAGTGGCAATGACTGTCAATGGGCTGTCATTATCACTACCTAATGCTATGTGCGCAGACTGATTTTGATTGCATTTGACTCTGTAACTTCATTGACCATAATAGATTTAACCACTATTATAGGCAAGGCAGATAGCGCTTTCTATAGTTAGGACTGTTTGACCTTTGCCACAGCTAGTTGCTTTCAGTACTTTAGAACTTAGCCAGAAATAAAGCTATGTAGACCATGACTTTTTGTGCTCAATGCATGTTTAAGGCTGGTATAGAACATATTTTAAGAAATTTCAGCAAATGTAAGCCATTTTAGGGAATAAGTTTTAAGCTTGCTTTTTTTTTTTTTTTACTTAGGTATTTATATAGATTCAGATGTAGATACAGGTATCTTATAATGGTTTTGCTTAGAAACTTAAGTGCTCATATCCATTTTGCAGTGGTGCTACACTGCTGGTGAAAAATGGCTTCCGCTATATTAGTTGAAAATGCCACTCCAACGTGACCAAAAAATTAGTATTGAAAAATCTCATCTGAAAAGTTCTAGACAAACTAGACAGTTTCTTTGTTGTTGATGATCCTATATGTCGACAGTTTCTAGGCTTGGCAAAGAGCTTTTTAGAAAAATTAGGAAATACGCTTTACCACATAATGTGCTCTACATTACGATAAAATTTTTCAGTTTTATAAACATATATCATATTTTCCACATTCCCCAAGATAATTTTGGTGCATGAAATACAACCATGTCACAAGAGAAGATCTTTTCTGTATAACATACATGTCATTTGTCAGAGAAGTTGAATGGTAGAAAAAGCACAGGGCAGGACAGCAGAAGAAGAGAAAAACAAAGGTGACTCGCTAGAGTGCCACAGATCTCTAGCAGATCTTACTTGCCCTAAATTGATTCACACGCAGTTCTTAACTGCGTATCTCTCCTTTTCTGGTGCCTACCTTGTTATCTTTGGTATCTGTTGAAGGGTTGAGCATTCACATCTACATCTGAAATCCACTGGGCACGTGCTCTGAAGTTAAAAAGTACTTGGTACTGCTAACTCCAAGAAAAACTTCCCTACAAAAAACGTGCATGTTGTAGCTACCTTCCCTTACATGACTGTGGTGAACTAATTAATTAATGTTTCTGGAGCATTCACATAACACTGATGAATACTGCAAAACAACTCTTAAGAAAATAACAGTCACGTTCTTCAGAGCAGAAATCTTGATTACACGTTGTAAACAAGGTAGGAAGCTGCATATTGAACAATGCAAAACCAAAAATCATTATAATTGTTCAACCACTTTTTATTAAATCTGCACAAATGGGATGGCGTATGACTGCACAGTCAAATCTATGCAAGCTTCTTCAAATGCATCTGGCTTTCTATTAAAAATAGTTTTAAAATTGCTGGCAAACAAGTGGCTGGCCAAACTTTAAAAAGCTTATGTTCCCTTCTCCCTTTCTCATCAAGAATGGGTTCTTTATAAAACGTAATTAGAAACTAAATTGGGGACAGTTTCCCTATTTCTACATAAACACTCCGTCTAATGCTACTGGGAGAAAGGTTCATAAAAGAATTGTTCAAACAACTGTGACTTATTTCTTCCTAGCTTTTATATCTTTGATTGCATGAAAGTATTTTACACATTTAACACATACATTACTGATGTTTACTTCTTTATTGCTATTCATGTTTTCCTCTTCTGGAAATGGGAACGATTTTTTTTTTGTGCGTGCTTGCATGACTTTTGTCATGCGTTTTCAAAGCTGCACAGTTCCATGTCTATTAGCAAGTATAAACCGGGTCACCAGGTTCTCACATTTCATTTGCTCTCACTCTCCGGCAGTTTCCTCCACTGATCAGTAAAGCAAGATCTTGAACTTTGACCTCACATACAGCGCAGATTAAGAAACCTCATTGTGCACTCTGAGCAGGCTAGAGGTGTGCCTTCAGAAAATAAGCCTTAGGCAAGTTGAAGGGCAGGTTAAATGGAACTTAATTGACGAGATGTTGCAGGAGACAAATTTAGTCCACATAGCACTGTGCAAAGACAGCTGAGCTTGCTGTAACAGCATTAGCTCCAGAATTAGAGGCAGTGTGGGGCAACACAGCACTGTACTGAGCCAATACACCAAAACGAAGCAGAACACCAGTGCAGCTTGTTTGCTCTTCACCGTGTTCAGCTTGTTTGTTTTTCATGCGCAAACCAATGTTCCTGCTCAGGAATCAGCTCTGCTGTCTGGATACTTCTCTGCCCTAGCCTAGACACTTGTGTACTATGCTCCATAGTGCTGACGTTCAGCAAGAGCAAATCAAAATATCTGTGAAGTGCGTAGTGCTTACTTCTGTTTGTTGACTGTTATCAGCAGATGGGAACACCAACAAAGCCGCAGATGAAAAATGCATCAAGAGAATAACAGATCTAAGTCAGATCAACTGTTTATAGAATCATTTATGTTGGAAAAGAGTCTTAAGATCATCAAAGTCCAACCATTTCCTCCCTCAGTGACTTTTAAAGACTAACAACTTCAAAATCCACTTTCCTATAAATATTCCACTGCTGCTCCCAGTGAGGATCCCCTGCTACCCTGACTGTTAGATTATCAGAATTCATATGAAGGCAAGGGTTAGGGGGGAAAATGCCTCTCTACTTTCAAAGCAAAAAAGGAAGATGTCCCACAGATGTACAGGCAGGACATATGTGAGGAGCATAACATGTCATTCATGTCTTAAAATTCAGCATGTTAAGAGGTGCAGTAGGTAATCACTGAACCTCTCAGCATGACATTCTATGTAAGACAGCTAAGCTGATATTTGAATGCAAGAAGAAGTGAAAACCAAGCAGTTATGGGATACTGGCATTATGTTTTTGTTGAAAACAGTAAAGAGTCACTGAAGTAAAAAATCCAAATCAGACATTCCTACTTCAAAATGCTAAAGACAAATTGCAAAGGATTTACAAAAGCCCGGGAACGATCTGAGAATGGAAAAGGAGGAAAGGCTATATTAGCTATGTAAATACTTTTCTGAAAGACAGATAAATTATTTTACAATCTGCACATTCTATAGTTTCATAAAGCAAAAAAAAAAAGTATGATGAAAACCAGCAGAAGTTAGACAAAGACATATTCAGATTGGAATTAAAATATGCAGTTTTGATAATAAGTAACTTTGTGACACCTTTGTATAAATAATATAGGCTCCCCTCACCACTTGAAACTTAAGACTGGATGATGTTTTTGTAAACAGTTTGTATCTCAAATAAAAGGTATAGGCTTGATGCATGAATTTTTAGTGGAAGATTTTAGAGAATGAAATTATCTCTTCTGGTCTTTAAAACCGGTGGCACACTCGAGTTATTCAGTGAAATTTGGAAGAGTCAGAGATAGGCCTGGAGTTCAAACTCCTTCTCTGCCACTTCTAGCATAATCTCACTGTCTCCATTGTCTGAATTATGTAAGATTTGCTCTTTTTAAAATCCAGCTTACATTAAATTTAACTCCCATTGATTGTTACCTTGTACAAATAGAACTTTCATACTGGTATATCTCTGCCATGCCAAAAAAGAACGAAATTTACACTTCCTGGCTTAAGTCAGATTTACATTAGCTGCTCTACTAACAAAGCGGATCAGCTTTGCATAATAGTGAGCTCAGTGACAGCCGTGAGGGTACTGTATTAAGTGGAATGAGAGCTTGTGCTCCTATAATATCAGCATAAAAGTTCTTGACTATTCATTTTCATTGGGATTTTTAGTACTTCTCATTTACTTCTTGGGATCAGATAATCCTCCACCACCTTGCAGACTAGATTCAACTGGACTTGTACGAGTGAGTGAGATCTAAATAAAAGTGTTACACACTAGCAGGGCAACCTTATATAAGGAAAAAGGCAATGATGAATGAGATTATTTTTTTTAAAGCACATTTTCCATTGTAACTCAAGGTGATTATTTTAGTACAAAGGATCAGAGGCTGAAGCCTGCAAGCTTCTTCTTTATGCCAGGTCAGTGGTCCAAAAAATATTCCAGATGGTTACCTCTCAGATGAAATTCCAGGTTGGATCACCTGCCAAAAAGACTGTTCTCAGCTCTGCTGTCTATACACTCATGAAGTCGCCTGGATTATCAGTGTCTCTCAGACAATTTATGAAAGGTGTTGGTCTGTTTAAAAGCCTAAAGGTGTGAAATGAGACCAAAAAAAACCCTCCAACCAACCAAAATAAACCCTAAATAAGTCATTCCCCTTAAACGGTGGGGAAAGCAATAAGATTAACTTTCTTGATCTTCCTCTGAGAAGTCAGCTCCTCCTGAAGAGAAAAAAGCTCGGGACCTTTTTCACAGAACTTTGTACCTTCTGGCTTAGCTATTTTAGTCCAGTTTATTTTAGCAAGAAACATAATGCTATTCTCATCAATGTAAGAGCTACACTGACATGGGGACAATGAAAAAAAAAATGGTTGAACTATTTCGAGCTGCAAAACTTCTTAGGCATAGTTAAATCTATGATCATATCTCTGTTGGAAATTAAGCTCAGAACATACCCTGCTTGTTATTGAAATTCAGAAATGTTTACTTTGGAAGAGTTCAAGCCAGTAACCTGTAGGCAGGATTAGCAGTCCCTGACCCAGCCATTTACCCAGGATTCTTCAGATCCTTAAAAGTAAATAAAAATATCACACGCTACCAGTCACCTTCTGGTTTTGTTCTTTTTATTTTCTCTTATTTCCTTCCTCCAGCATCACAGAGATTTAAATATGAATCTAGGAACTAAAATACACACTGAATAGCTGGTTTATGGTCATTGCCTCAGGGATCCTTAGCTCAGACATAGCCCATCTGTTGTTTGTTACTTGCTACTGAACACAAAATGGTGTTACAGCTAGTGACTGTACCCTGGGCTGCATAAAAGCAGTGTGGCCAGCAGATCAAGAGCGTGATCCTACTGCTCTGCTCTGCTCTGGTGAGACCCCACCTGGAGTGCTGCATCCAGCTCTGGAACCCTCAACACAAGAAGGATGTGAACCTGTTGGCGTGGGTCCAGAGGAGGGCCACAAAAATGATCAAAGAGCTGGAACACCTCTCCTGCAAGGACAGGCTGAGAAAGTTCGGGCTGTTCAGCCTGGAGAAGAAAAGGCTCTGGGGAGGCCTTATAGCAGCCTTCCAGTGCCTGAAAGAGGCCTACAAGAAAGCTGGGGAGGGACCATTTACAAGGACATGTAGTAAATAGACAAGGGGCAATGGTTTTAAACTAGAGCAGGGCAGATTTAGACTAGCCATTAGGAAGAAGTTCTGTGTTAAGAGGATGATGAGACACTAGAATAGGCTGTTGTAAGAGACTATGTTAAACGTTTGTCTCAACCTTGTTGAAATTCCCCGCAAAGAAACTTCAAGGCTGCTGTTCGCAAGCTTGGACCACTGATAAGCCATGGGGCTTGACTCGACTATTGGTAAGTCCTAAACAACTTCAGGGCCCTGCTCAATCGCTGATAAGGCAGCTGTCCTGCAAGCACAGAAGCCCAACGGTGTGCAAGTTGCCAAGTCATACTATGGGCCCTCTGGACACCTGCGCATGCTCCACTGACACGCTGCGGGGGATGAAGATTGCTCCTGACGACCCTCATACACATGTGCTAAACAGGAGAAGGGTAGCAAAGCAGCTCTTGGGACACTATATAATGCCACTATGAACAACTACTCTCCAAAGATATTCCCCACCAAATCAAGTGGACCTGTGAGACACTGCTGGATGGTAGCTATACTGCTTGCTATCTTAAACATCTTACTGCTTCACTTTTTCATTTCCTTATCTTTCTTTCCTATCACTCTCCAGTGGTTGTTAGTCAATTAAAGGTCTTGCTGTTGTGACATCTGACACCGATTGTGTCTTAATTTCACTTCTGGGATCAAAACAAATCACCTTGACTCTAATCTCTATCAGGAATAAGCAGGTCAAGACAGCTGTCCAGAGAAGCTGTGGATGTCTCATCATGGGAAGTGTTCAAGGCCAGATTGGATGGGGCTTTGCGCAACCTGGTCTAGTCCCTGCCCAAGGCCGAGGGGATTGGAACTAGATGATCTTCAAGGTTCCTTCCAACTCAAATCATTCTATGCTTCTATGATGTTCACTATGCTCCTGTGCACACTGTTAAGGGTTTAACACTTGAATTTCCACAGGAGCAGAGGGAGCTAAATTTCTCCTAGTCCAGATGATCTGAGTTCAGACTGTAAGAACACAAAAACTGAATAATCTCATACAGTAATGCTGTATAAGAACCAGGTACTTGTCTATGACTGAGGCAAAGAGCAGATAGCTTGGGAAGAGGTCAGGAGACAGGAAACATTACAGTCTTATATCCATAGTGTACCCTCCTACCTTCCAGCAATCTACAGCTCTAATATACTAGGATGATCAGATCTACAGACCCCCAGAAAATGACCTCTTACCATTTACAGGCTGACATGTGCTCTTGGCTCACAAAAATAAGAATTTTGGTAGCTTTTAATTCAGGCCTCTGTGTGATTTAGGGAGCCCATAAAGAAACATGCATCAAAGTGTGGCAACCCTTCACTAAGTTATTTCTACCTTCTTCTCAAAACACTAGTAAGGCTGAAGGCTGAAGATGCCCCAGGTCCAGTGTTTGTGAGAGCTGTATGAAGACCACACAGAGCCTTCCCTTTCAATTTTATCACCTAACAGTGGCTGGTGACTTGCGTTCACTGTTCATAGGAGTGCCAGAGAAAATGTCAGCCACCCTGCCCCACACAGCCTTTTGCCTGATTATTGATATTAATGTTCACTCCAAACAGGCGGGAACTTGGTCCAAAACCTTCTCTGGTCTAAAGCTACTGACCTCACTGGTTTACTTCATAGAATACATTTGTACCTTCTATACTTCTGCCAGTTGGCACCTCTGGAGCTTTGCTAAAGTGAATTGAAGTGGTATTTTTCACTGTGGAATCCAGCAAAAGAAAGAAAACCTCAGTAATCCTTGGTATTTTTAGAACAGATATTTCAACTTATATCTCCTGTTCCTGCTTATCTGCTTATTACAGGAGTGGTTTAACACTGAAGTGGAAGAGTGCTGCACCATATGGGTGTGTGCCCACGTGTGTGTGTTTGGGGCGGGGGTGGGGTTGTGTGTGTGTGTGTGTGTGTGTGTGTGTGTGTTCAGAGCAGGCAGGGCTCATGGACAGTGGAGGGCAACTGAGGGAGTGTTACAGTGTCAGGGCTATCAAGAAATATTACGGTGAGGAACCACACACTGCACACATACATCCTGGGCACTGTGAAAGGAGAGAAAGGACTGTGAAGATGCCAGTTAATGGCATCTGATGACCTTCTATCGGTCATCAAAAAAACATGTCATGGTTTTGCCTGTAGATCCCATTGTTAAATCCTTCAATATTGCAGAAAAGCCCTTGGCCTCACAGGGCTGAGTAGAGCTCTCTCCAGCAGGCCTCTTTTTATGGACTGTGTTGCAGTCTAGAAAAGGGAACACGAGGTTTCCTCTTTTCTCTGTAAGAGCTGTACATGCCTGATTGTCTCTAGGTACAATTAAGCCATACCCTTTCCTCTTATGCTGCAACCATTTTTCTGTGATATCTGGCACAGCACATACTACAGTTGCATCTTTCCCACCTAAATCAGCTGCTGTGCTTAAAGCTGATGGAAACTGTGTTCTAACCATGAAACACTGATCAAAAGTGAGAAATGTAAGTCAGATATTATTATGCTTTAAAGGAAGAAAATTATGCAATAGCATTAAAATGGGAAAACCAGCTATTACACTTTGGGGTGTGAGGGGGTGCCACACCCTAAAATATATTGTCTTATCCAGAGATTAAACATTAGGAAGTCCTGGAGAATCTTCTCACTGGACAAATTGCTTGTTTGACCTTACTAGATTACTATTAGAAGACAACAACAAGAATAGCTTCTGAAGACTTAGCTACCTGTATCATTTAATTACTCTACTCCAGATCAACCTCTCAAGTTTCTCAACTGACTTTTGGGACTGGTTGATCTTTTTACAGCCAAAGGAGCCCTCATTAAGATTTCTGGTCTCCTACTAAAAGCAAACTTCGTCAGGAAGAGCTTTAGCACTCTATAAGCATGTTGTAAGTAGTATAACAGCTTGGCATCGTTTCCTCTGTTAGAACCTTTAAATGTCAATCTCTCCACAGAGAGCATAAAGCATTATGGTCTAGAAATCCACTAGTTTCCTCTATTAAATATTATTTACAGAAATTTATAGTAATACTTTAAACCGATACGTATGTTTTTCTCCATATATTCTTAGAATAAAATCCGAACAGAAACTTCCGTATTTATTATGTAGCTGATAGTTACCAAGGAGATTTATGAACCTCTGCAGAAGGATTGACAGTGCCTTATCAGATAAAGTTAACCCTGTCATGTGCGAACAGTATAAATGCTACTAAGACTATGACTAGATTATAAATTTATCACAATTTTTAAGTTCATTCAGATGTAAGATCATCACTTTTTCTTTTGAACACACAGGCAAGGGCGAGGCCACCAAAGTTATCATGGAGGGAAAAAAAAGCTGCTTTTGACAAAAGCAAACAATTTTGCTAGGTTACTTGTAGCTCATCAAATTAACCGGAACACAAACCAAACTAAAATATTTTTAGAATTTCCTTTACAAAAGGAGGGCAAGGCTCTGATTTAGTATTTTTAGCATTAGTTCACAAAACAATCAGCTTTTTTTTCTCTTTTTTTAAACTCTAATTTCTCATTTTAAATCCTCCCCTGCCCTATTTTTGTTGTTTGGGCTTTTTTCACTATGTCTTCCTTACTAACAAACAATGTGTAAGAATGCAAGGATGAACAAATAAAGTTACTACTGAAAAGTCTCCACTTGCTCAAGTGTTAAACCTGAAACTGTATGGTATTAGTTCTTTCAGTCTGGCTCTGTCTGACTTTAAACCCAGATTTTGCATATATACATATAAGGAGAATATGAGGGAGTAGGAACATCCAAACTGCCGAAACTGATGTCTGACAGCATGACTGGGTTATTCATGCTGCCTCACTAATGCACCTAACAAATGTATCTCACTTAAAGGACTAGTTTTATGAGGTGACAGATGGAGACAAATCTTTCAGATGGCAATTTGCTGATGTTTGCCTTATACTAATTGCAAAGAGGCCAGTGTAACTCCATTGATGATATAGGGAGCCTAGAAGGAGTAACCACTGATGTTAGTTACCTCAGAGAGAATTTCCCCTATGTCTACCATGCTGTCTCCAGAAGACACTGTTCCACAGCGTGTCAAGCTACTGCAAACTGACAACTGAGTAATTTACTGCATTGATTTTAGCCAAGGAAATGCATGGACAGGGAATAAGACAGTTGTTTTACCCTTTTAACTACTTTTGCCCTCAATAAATGCTGGAATTCAAAAATGTCTTGAACTCAGTTTTTCTGCAACCCTATTAGAAATTTCAGATCATGTAGTGTACCTCTGCTAAAGGCAGTGCTAAAGACATCTGGGTCCTTGAAGTGTTGATTTGTGTTATGCTTTGAGTGGAAAGCAAACAGTGAAAACCAAAACCACTAGACAGTTTAAAAAAATTCCAAGAAACAGATGTCGGTCTTCTGATCTCAGCAAATACTTCCTACATTTGCAAGTTACAAATTAAGCCTAACCTGAAAAGCTTGAAAGTCAAAGGAGTTATTATGCAAGAATTAAGAAGTGGGCTGGGGAAAGAAAAAAAAATAATGGAAATCTGGGGTAATATCAGCAAGAGGAGGGTGACTGGCTATTGTTTCTACTGCCTTTCATTAAGTAAAAGTGATGTGATGCTGGACCCAAAGCGTCAGACATGACCACAGTTGAAGAGGTTTTATATTCACTGGTTACTTAACAGTAACTCCCAAACCATAGCAATCAGCTCAAGCAACAGATGCCTTTCCTGAACACATAGGTGAAAATTCTCAAGGATGCTTGACTTGCAGCAATGTCTGGGCTAGTAGCTCTCCCCTTGCTTTTGAAAAATGCCCCAGACCATAAAAAAGAAGGTTAAGACTCTCTGTTGGCAATCCCAAACTGCTGCAATATTTCTTCCTATATCGGTGGGTTGGACTAAGGCACTGACTTGATTGGAAGCTGAGTAAGTTTCAGTACTCTGTAGTGCAAATCTGGTAAATAAAAGTTCACTGAAGGGAGTGCAAATATTCTAGACTCTATTGATCTTTAAGGCCTGTCAGATGACACGGAGACAAAAACACTCATGCCTAGACACCTCATAGTCTTACAGATATCACTTCTTACGCTCTGGGACTGACATCTCACCCAGCTTTGGGTCAATCACAAGTGATCACACAAGTCAGAAAATACAAGATATGGTGTAACACAGTAAATAGAAGCTCATTAGCTGAATAAAAAGAAGGAAAGGGGAAAATCTGTCTTACCTGGTCGAGATTGTTGTAAAAATCTATACTGGCTGCACACAGGTATCTCCCAAGTAGAGTCGCATGGGTAGTAAAAATTGTGGCGACAGGAAGTTTCTGAGATCGAGACAGTATTAAACCCACTCCTGCCTGCCACTCATGGAAATGGGCAATTATGTTAGGCTTGTCATCAAACTGACAGGTAAGCTGAAAATAGTTAGAATGAACATACATGAAACACACATTATCCCATCCGTCATCCCAGCCCCAGAAATTTTTTTTTTTCATGTCTTCTTCTATGTGCCTGCTTTTTTTCATAGAGGAAAGCAGTACAGTGTTTTAAGTGGTCATGTGTCTTGATTCTCATCATCCCTAATCCTTAGCCCACGAATTAGATGTGCCTCACTGGTGCCTCAGAACAGAATCCTTCCCAGAGTGTTAGGGAGCTCTGGCAAGCACAGTCACTCTTCTTTCTTTTAACTTGCTCTTCTGCTGTTGAAACTCTAGTTTGGATAAGAAAATCATGAGCACCTATGACAGACAAATGATTCTGCAGATTAATAAAGGTTACTTTCTCCAGGTAAACTGTGGTAGAGTGACATGTGAAGTCACAGTGCTATCATTAATTCTTTCAGTCTGTCTACATTCTGTGTTTAAGGTAGTATCTAATTGAGGTGCTATGTCTTTGATTGTCTTCAAGGATATTTTGTGAGTATTACAACTGTACTACCATAGGAGACAAAAAGGGAGTTTGTGATTCTACTTTTAAGAGCGTCTGGTGAAAATTAAGCAAGTTGAGAAGAAACAGAAAGAACTGACATTAAAGACACAGCCGCCCACTCTCCTTGTCCCAGAAAAACATGGTTAAATGATCACTTGAGAATACGGTTAAATGATCACTTGAATTTTAAGTTTTAAATACATTGGGTTATCAATCTCCTTAAAATCACAGTTTTCAAACTGATGAATAGGAACCACATCCCGAAGCTTTTTTGCTCTGCTGACATGTTTGAAAATCTCTAGATTTAAAAACTGTACCTCTTTTAAAAACCAGGCTGTTAATGATCCAAAAATCACGGCATCGTTGGCTTCTCGGTCATGAAAAGGGATCCCTATGTTGCTGACATCCCAAAATTCACCTTTCCACTTGTCCAAATTCCAAGCTGCTGATCCTATATCAAACAGTAAGACATATGGGCTGCCCTCTATCAGCCATCTTCCAAAAAAGACCTATGGGAAAGAGGCAAGGATATAAGTAGAAACATGTTAAAGGGAATGTAAAGGCCAGTTAGCATAATTATTTTCATCCATTAAATATTAAGTGGTTTACATAAGGAATATGTGGTCATAGTCTTACATATCCAAGATTTGCAGGTTTCCTTGCAAAATACATAGAGTAATACTCAACCAAAGGCAGGGGTAAAAGGAAAATACAGTCTTCAGGAATACTTGTTTTTACTCTTTAGGAGTATTTTAAAAGTAAATACTTTAGGAATATTATAATAATCTTTAGGAAAAGCGAGACCAGGGAAGTGACTGTCCACTTGCACTTGGCACTGGTGAGGCCACACTTCAAATCCTGTGTTCAGTTTTGCACCCCTTGTTGACATTGAGGTGCTGGAGCCTGTCCAAAGAAAGGCTGGAGAGCAAGTCCTATGAGGAGCAGCTGAGGAAACTGGGGCTGCTTAGCCTGGAGAAGAGGAGGCTGAGGGGAGACCTTATTACTCTCTACAACTACCTGAAAAGAGGCTGTAGCGAGGTGGGGGTCGGTTTCTTCTCCCAAGTAACAAGCGCCAGGACAAGATGAAATGGCCTCAAGTTGCGACAGGGGAGGATTAGATTGGACGTTAGGAAAAGCTTCTTCACTAAAAGGGTTTTTAAGCGTTGGAATGGGCTGTGGTGGAGTCACCATCCCTGGAGGTATTTAAAAGACATGCAGATGCAGTGCTTAGGGACATGGTTTAGCGGTGGAATGAGCACTGCTAGGTTAGCAGTTAGACTCGGTTATCTTAAAGGTCGTTTCCAACCTAGACAGCCCTATGATACTGTTTTTAAGACTTTAATTTTAGATTTTCATTGAAATGTTAACTTTCATGAAAAAAAAGGCTTAGGAAGACTACAGTTGGTTGAATAGCGTGGTCGTATCTTATTGAAGTATCTATGCCATTTTTGTTCTTATTTCAAAATCTTTATTTTCTTTCAGTCAAATTTGTCTCCAATATTTTGCCATTTGTGCTAGATTACTGGTGACAGATTTTGTGGGACAGCTGCTTGGTACCTGTATCTATTTTGTCATTCCTCCCAAGCAGCATAGCTGATACCCTTTAGCAGAGCAGAAGTTTTAATCAGAAGGCATAATAATACCTAAAAACCACATCAGGCTAAAAATGCAGCTTTCCTGCTTTATCTGCATCAGTATGGCTAAACTTCTCTAAAAGCATTTAGAACTTCACTGATATAACCTACCTGCCCAACCAGGACAGCAGGCTGGACCATCATAAAGGAACACAACACAGCAGGGCCCACACTACAGATTTTACCAGTCTGCACAGTCAAATTATTTCACATTAATGCTACTATCAAAATGGCTATAGCAGTAGAGACATATTAATCAGGAAGAAAAAGGAATCATTTATGCCACTGTTCAAAATCTCTTTTCATGCACCAACCCCTGCAACCTCAGGGGTTGAACTCAACTCTGATTCTAGAATGGGGAGAGTAGAGGTCAAGTCTTGAAAATGAGATGAAAGCTCTTAGAGCAGTTTTCACAGACAGCTCTGTGAAGGAGGGTCAAGTCCTTACATCCTTATTTCAGGCTATCCAGGTTTCTTATTCAGGAAAATGAGGTTAAAAAGCCAGGAGTTTGTGTGAAACCAGCCTTCACCTAAATATGGAGTCAGGTTGTGGCAAGGAACACATCTGACCTGAGAAGTTTGGAAGCATCCCTAGGTCCTCTGGTTTAAAGGGATCCATTGTGATGCATACGCAAAATCCAGACATAAATGTTAATAGGATAAGCACAGCTCCTGGAAACTAGAGCGTCATTATTAGACATCAAAGCTATACTTGACGTACCTGGGACAGATTTGCTGCTATATATGAATACTTCAGCAGCACAATGCATGTGTTGGGCTGGCAGAGCGGGCTGATTAAATTGAATGTATTGCTGCAGCAGCATGGAGTGTATATATAGCACTGCAATTAATCTGCCCCACAAGTCTTTAGCTGTTTTCCAAATAAAGGAGTGTTACACAGCTTGCAGAGACATCTCTTTGTAAGCAACAGAAGCAACATGGGAAACTTGATCAATCACTTATGAAAATCTGATTAGAAATAAGAAGTGGCAGTTAGATTAGACCTTTTAGTTTGAACCTCAGCCTGAACAACCCAAGCATCGCATTTTGTTACTGTCCCCAGCAGACACTTTCCCAAGCTGTGGCACACAGGTGTCCAACAACACACTTCTACATAATACGCAAGAGAGCATTAGATCCTAATAACAGCAGAATTGCAAAAGGACATAACATATTGCCAGTGCCACAGCTGCTGGCAGTCCAAGAACGTCGCGAATTTCTACATTAAGGTGTGTCGTGCTCCTCAGCCACAGAACCTTGTAAGAATGCTTCCTTGCTGCTGCCTCTCAATGCTTTTCACATCTGTTCAGCACGTATTATAAGCAGACAATCTTCCCTCCTGCAAACTAGCATCTCTGAGGGAGATGATGATTCAATGATATATTAGAGTGAAGGTAACTTCTGGATCTCTGATGAGGACTTGAAGAAAGGAGGTCAGATTTAGCATGTGTTATCTTCTACCCATTTTCAGGTAATTAATTCTCCTGAAGGCTGCAGCTGCTTGCAGCTTAGTAGCTTGCCCAGCAACATAGCATATTCCATTCCTTTCAGCAGATCAGCTTCATAGGAAGAAGTTTATTTCTAGTTTATTGATGGAGAAACTGAGCCACAGAAAGGCTATGAAGTTTGACTGAGATCACACAGTAAACACTGGTTAAATATTCTTTAGGAAACACAGATGAATTCACCCCTTGTGCTGTGGTTTAACCTCTCTTCCTAGGGAACAGACAGCTAGTTTCATCTGAGGAAACAGATTCTTGGTCAGGTGGGTGCTTTTCTTAAGTCCTCCTGTGGTTTCTGCCTTCACAGCTTTCAACTCCATATAATGCTACATAAGAAAAATCTTGAGCTAGTGGAACGCTCTGCTCTCTCCAGCACAAGAACGCCAAATGGAGGGGTTCAGTCTAAGTAAGGTCATACAATATGTACTAAAATCTCACTGTATTTAGAGACTAGATAAATAAGTCATTAATCCAATTAAGCAGACTTGCAGATAAATGACTGTTAAAACCTGTAATTGGATAAACAGGTTCTTCCTCAAAAATAACCTTTAATGAATTGACTGCTGTTCTAACGGTGGATTCTGAGCCTTTCCCATTGTGACATTGACCAGGACTGCTGTGTCAAGTGGAACACCAAGAGCATTAACCAAAACTGTAATCTCCTCAGAGTCAGCTTTGTTGCCCTGGGAAGCAGTAACACATCTGATTTACCTGACACCCCTGGCTTTTCATGGTATCCATGGCCTTCTTAATTGCAGGGTTTGGAGGTTCACAAGCTTCCACCTGAGTCTTCACATTGTGCTCAAAATAGGGACCAACCAGAAAATAGTTTTCACCCCATTCATCTGCTGTCGTTTTGGCTTTTGTCTGGATCACAGTGTAAATGCCTCCCACTGCAAAAGAAGATCACAAAGAACAAAAAATAGAAAGGGGCACAGGCCACAAAGCTCTAAAATAAGCTCCAACCCACCTGTGGATCAGATACACTTCTAGTTAAATCATTTCACACATTCAGATCTTAAGTGAAACCCAGATTCTATCAAATAAACAGAAGCTCAGTCTCTTAAGTGGAATCAGAGCTTCACGGTTCAGCTGAGGAGTATGCATTGATGGAAGACTGTGTGTAATTCTTAAATGACCATTGAATGTTTTGCTTACTCCTGGGTGACTGCATATGGCTTTCCTGAATTTCTCCCCTAATCTCAAATGTACACCTTCTGTCCTTCAATGTTATTTTTATCTAGTCCATGATGTCTTACATTTCTTTTAAGTGTTTAAAGTGACACCACAAATGTTCAACCAATACATTATTTTACTCCTATGCTACTCCCCCCTTTTTGGATCTTCACACTCAGATTGTAGGATTCAAATCCTGAGGCTCATGCTTCCACTTTCCCATGCCTAAACTTGATTCTACCACATCCTAAGCACAGTCTTCTACTTTTTTATTGCAGCAGGTATAATTTTCAAACATATTTTTCATTATGTGGAAATGCATGTGTTAAGAACTGAGCTGGCACTTATAGCTTATTTTACACAAATCGCTGACAAAAGTTCAGTGACTGATGGATTTCATAGACTACTGACTATAAAAGTGGATTTAAACTAATATCCTCAAAGCAAAAGATGTCACGTTCCATTATCATTCTAAGGAGTTGTTAAAGTTGGAGTGAATGCAACCTACACTGCCAATATAAATGTCTGCAGCACCTACCACCACAATATCGGTCTGCTCACAGCAATGAGGTTGGATTAGATGATCTCTAAGGTCCCTTCCAACCTAAGCCACACTATGATTCTATGATTTTAAAAAATAAATGTAATATTAAAAAGTATAAGAGAATGTGACAATGATGTCCCCTGATGAGTCAATACACATCTGTCCAGTCTTGCACATGGTATGCAAGATTCACTTAGCTGCTTCTTCCCACAGTTTTCCACTGCCAGCCCTGTAACGCAGGGCTGCCTTGCAAATCCTCCTTTGCCCTAAGACGCACAGTACCAGGGAGCAAGCATTCTATCACAATAAATTTGAAAGAACAGCAGTGCATGTTTGAATCCATGGAGTGGAAGGGAAGGCAAGGGAAAAGACAATCAGAGGCTAGGCAGCTGCTGTACAGCAGAGAGAAGTTTAGCATAGCTCTGGTGATTTTAAAGCGTGGTAAGATAAATGAAGCTCAACAGGTACAAGCAAGCAATGAAAGGACTAATAGGAAGAGAATTAGTGTTCCTGCATGAACATTTCATCCTCCACTGAATTTGGAAAGGTTTGGTAATATTCCAGGCAAGAAGTATGTGTTATGCTTTTCAGTAGGGACATCAAAACTGTAAGAGGAATCAGCACTCAAAGCTGCCAGTGATTGACACCAGTTACTCCAGGCTCACTTTTTAAAGGTACTGGGGCATCCAGAGGTGCTAGTGCACTATACAAGGCAAGAATCTTGAGAAGTTACCCAATCCTCCTTAAAAATCTACCACAAACTACCACTATTTACAATAGAGCAGCTGAAGTTGCTCAGCACTTTGGGAGATTAGTTCCCATATTAATTAAACTGTGTGACCTGACAACTATAGAAAGCCCTCTGCCAAGCCTGGTGTCTTGCCGCTCTGAGAAACTGGACAACAGAGCTATATTTTCTATTGTGTCCCTAGAAACAAAACTGTGCACTTAAAATCCTTTTCTCTACAAATATCCCACTTGTTTTGAATGCTGGAAGGGCCCCTAGCCCTACTATTTTTATGTCAAGATGTCTTAACATTCTAGGTACTTTACAAAGAAAACCTAATGCAGTTCCAATCTACTAGCTTGTTAATTAGAATTATTACAATAAATTATTTCTCTGCATAGTAACTCAAGACCTAATAAAACAAGAATCTTATAGATATATGTTCCTAAGTCAAGCATACATGGCAAGAGTTCATGTCGTATAGTCATGGCAGAAGGAAATATATGCATAAGACTATTCTTCTCTACTTCATTAGGACTAGAAAGCTAAGAAACTAACTTACAGTCATCATACTTTTCCACAGCTGCTGTGGACAAGGACTTAGATAAATCTTAGATAAGTAACACTATATATTCCCTCCAAGTTCCTCTGTTCACAAGCTGAGAGAGACTACCTGAATAGCTTGGATTCAGGTAAACATATAATTTTAATTCTTTGAGACAAGTCAGAATGTTCAACCCATAAAGTGGTAGAGTTGCAATGGCATGTCTGTTCTTACAGGGTAGTAAACACATCGTATGAGCATGAGGCACTTCAATCCAACATCAAGAAATATAGGGCTTGGTAGAAATCTTAGTCATGAAACTAGTTTGTTTTAATTGGCAAAAATACACAAAATAAGAGAAGATTTTTTTGTACAGCCTGAGGGAAAAGAGAAAATATGTCCTTGCAAGATGAAAGACACCAAATAACATGGTAGAGCTGTATATAACTAGAGGGCTGCAAAGCTCCTTCCCCATCACTACAAGAGCAGAGATCAGCCTCTTTCATACTGCCAGGTGTTCAGCGTTGAATCAGCTGTTTCCACAGCTATTCATTTTCAGAGCAGTAAGAAAGCTGCAGCTCAAGAGCTGAGTAGAGCCCAGAGCTTTGCTTTGTACAGCCAACAAGGTCTTTTTCACAACGTTTTGCTTAGGACTGCTGTGTGTCCTACAGCATGCCCTGCCCAAAGTCATCTTGAAGGTTCTGATGGAGAAAAGGTAAAAACATTTCAGGGCACTGATTTGCCTTAAATGCAGTGAAAAGTACTTAGGGTTAAAAAAAAATAAGGGCATGTTTTATGGATTGTGAAAACTCTTCAGAAGATAGCTGTGATAAAAGCTCTGTATTATCTGGCCCCAAAACTTGATTTGTTTTCCCTGTTACCATGGAAATACGACTCAAAGCATGTCTGTGCATAAGCTTTAATTGACAGGGGAGGGAAACTGTGCAAGGGAAACTATGTATGTGGAAAGTGTTGGGCATAATTTTAAAAAAGACACCTCAAGAAGAACAGAGCAATGTCTAGAATAATGTATTTACTTTGGAAATTACACTTTCTAATAGCAAATTCAAGGAACACATTACATATCATTAAGATATAGCTTATATCTGCTCAGCTACTTTGAATTCCCTAGAAGTACCTGTGCTAGTAAGCAATGTGTTACATACCTTGTGGAGGAACAGACTAAAGGTTGACATATTCACCTGAAGCCTAACAGAATTCCCAAACTGCTTTCAACAATTTGATAAACCTCCTTAAACTTCTCTAATATGATGGTTTAAGATCATATTATAAACAGAAAACCTTTCCAAACTACAGAGATGTACCAAAATCCTACAATATTGCAAGTTCCTGTAGGCAGCTCTGAGGTTTTGTACTTTGAAACATGTTTTACAATGAACAATAAAAGACAAAATGAGAAACAGATGCAGAACCAGGAGAGATCAGAACCAGATAATAGGTTTGGATCACCACAAACATGGGGAAATAGCAGTAAAATGTGGATACAGGGCTAGGTTAGTGTTCTGATCTCCATCAAAACACTTTATTCAAATAATTTAAGTTTTTGAAAAATTTAAAATGTCCCTGAGAGAAAAATATTTCTACTATTTCTTTTTTTTAAATACGTGGTTTTAACTTTTTGACCAGAGTAAAGGAAATCAAATTAATACAGGGAACATTTTCCCCATTTATTTCCTCTCTATTCTTCTTCTTTTTCCAGGGAAGAATACACTGATGTGGAAAGAGGAAGTAAAATGTTTGAGAAAGAAGGATTTTGTTCAGTTAAGAGTAGTTCATCATTTTTTTTAGTGGCCTCTTTAAAAAATAGAAGATGAAATACAATATCTTCTCAGAAAATATTTCATAGAATTATTTACAAAAGTTTGAATGTTTTCATGTATGTTGCCACTAAGAATTTGTCTAAAGGAGTTATTTGCATCACTCCAGCCATTTCCTTCTTTCTTCAGTTCAAGTCTTGGTGCATTATTCCTTTTGTATATTTAAAATCCAAGCAGCAGTTAGAGACCTCCATCAGAACCATCTAAATAAACAAAAAGCCTGTGAGTCACGAACAGTGTCCCGATGTCATATCGCTACTGAGGACAATATTAGGCAGAAGCAGAGATCTAATCGTGCAACTGAAGATCTTCATGCAAGCTCTAGTATGTAGATATGCTCTTTCTGCCTCAAGTGCACCAGGTGAGGTTTAAGAAGGAGGTTTATTAGGAAAAATTTCTTTACTGAAAGAGTGGTGAGGCGTTGTAACAGGCTGCCCAGGGAAGTGGTGGAGTCACCATCGCTGGAGGTGTTCAAAAAAATGTGCAGATGTGCCACTTTGGGACATGGTTTAGAGGTCATGATAGTGTTGGGTTGACAGTTGGACTAGATGGCCTTAGAGGTCTTCTCCAACCTTAATGATTCCATGATTCTATGGTTCAATGTTGTTATATGGAAAAATGCATTGCCAATGCTTTTTGTCACCTGATGAGGAAAGGTCCACAGCTTCCAGGGCTACGTAGGAATTGCCCTGACAAAAAAAAAAGCCTTCTGGAGCTGTGATCCTCTGACCATGGAATTGCCCAGACTTCTCAAAACTGCCAGAGATACCCCCTGCTCATTTTACTCATTCTCCCACTCACCCCACATGCCAGAAGGACAGAGGGAAGGAGCAGCAGAAACCAAAAAAGAAAGGAGAGAGATATCAAGAGAAACTGTGTGAGACAGAGAGAAGCGGAGATTGTCACTGACTGCCGAGTTCTTCCCCACACGCGTTTGCTACGCAGGAGCAGAGGATCGGGGTGCTCCCAGAGCTCCTCAGCTTCTTTGCTGTGACATGACCAGGCCACTCTGGAGGCACAAAAGCTTTCCTGGGGACTCTGGCTGCCAGGGAATCCAAGAAAGAAGTGGTACCCCAGGTTCAGGATTCAACTGAGTTCACAGCTACATTTACCAGTTACATCAACTATCACAGAGTCATAGAACAGTTTTGGCTGGAAGAAACCTTCAAGATGATTGAGTCCAATGTTTTCCTAGCCCTATCGACACCACTAAACCATGTCCTTCAAGGCAACATCTACCTTTTCGCCTCTTCCCCACAGAATGTGTCTCCAATCTCTAGAGATGCGATAGAATTGGGCTTGAACTTGTTTTTCCTAATGTTTGGTTGGAATTTTATTTCTTGATTGATTTATTGATTACCTGTTGAGATATGTGAGAACTATTTATAAAATAAGGTTGTAAAATGTGTCAGGTGAAAAAAAATCAGCATCTTCACAGAGCAGATGTTTTCCATGTATTTTTTGGCTCCATTTGCAGCCAGGACTCATCAGAAGATGCAAGTTTTCTAAATTCTGTGAAATTCTGGCATTTTGAACATATTTTGAAATAATGCTGAAAGCACTGAAATTTATAGCAGATGTCCACAATACAAAAGCTATTTCTGTGCGCATCATCCCCAATGCACAAAATTTCTTTTGAGATTGATTTGACACTGACATACCACCCCGCTCTCGAGACACATGGAGCTTTGGTGCTGTGCTTATGCCAAGTTTATGCCAACACATCCCCATGCCCCAAAGTGTATTAGTTCAGGTGTGTCACAGATTGTAGCATTCACCTTCTCCCAAGGAAATTCCACCATGGAAAGATGTTTAACACAGAGGAGGCAAAATGCTGGTCCTACTGATTTCAGTAGATTCAAGCTTTAATTTCTAAGAGTCCAGATTTTCACCAGAGAAACCGTACATAGAGCTCTGCTCTGGAGAGAGCTGAACCAATTTTTATTTTTTAGCAGAGTCTTCATTCCAACAGGGACAGGAAAAAAAATATTTAGGATTTATCTACCAATGCCTCTTGAGCTGATCTGTTCACAGCTGAAGGATGATACAAGCTGGCTGTTTGCCCAGCATTTTTAAGTATTCTTCTCTTTTCTATGTAAAAGCTGTTAGCAGTATAGCAGGAGATGCTAACAAAAATATTACTGGAATGATTTTAAAGACATCTTTACAGAGCACACACCAGATCCTGAACATGCTCAGCTCTTCTTATTAAGGTATCAAAAAAACCACTAAACTACAGCTGACTGTTATTCTAACATACAGAATTAAACTTCTCTCCCCACCCCCAGCCCCTGATTAAATACTTCAGTTTTTAGTGGGTAAACATTTAAAAGAGGTTAAAGAGGACAGAGCCATTTTCACCGTAGAAAATGTCCAGGACTGCCGTCATTACTTTTGCAATGGCCTTTGGCAGCTCCTTGATGATAATTTCCAGCTGTGGCACTTCAGACAGAGCTTGGAGCCTCTTGGTTTGTGCCTGTATGCTTAAAGTTTTAATCAGTCTTCAAATTATGAAGGAAAGAAAACCAGGACTCTTTTTCCAGTGTGCACAGAGATAGGACCAGACTTGGCTTTATCAGAGTACGGTAGCGAGGAGAGAAGCGGAAAGGAGAAAAATGCCAAGTTTCTTCATGATTACCACGGGATCATGTGGCATGACAGTGCACTGGGGCCCTTGCCTGCCTGCTTTTCCCTCCCTTTTATCACTGAAACACAGGAGAGCCACTTGACAGTATGGGTCTTTCCCATCAGTGAAGAGCCAAATAAAGTGAGGAAAATCTTGCAGAACAAACTACCCTTTTCTCATTCCTTTGGCAGGAGAACTTCCAATGCAAGATGATTTCAATGTTGTGCTTTGTTTAGGTGGCAAGTTCCTTTTCACAAGGCTTGAGGGAAGGGGGAGGGAGAGTGGCACTGGCAAATGAGCCTTTTTTGTTTCTCATTCTCACCTTCAGCTACCTTATCTTTACTCGGTCCAAATAGAGGAGAAAGAAGAGCAACTGAGATGCTGATGCTTTCAAACACATATGTCTGAGGTTGCCACTTGACACAGGCAGCAGCAGCAAGAACAAAGAATATAAAAAGGAAGCAAGTAGAAAGCTCCGCCTTGTTAAAGCATGTATTAAATGATGTATACTTAAGAAGAGGCGCTTTCAGTGTGCCAGCTGCTGAGAAAGAAGTGATGGGGCTCTGGAAATAATGGATACTTGTAGATCTCTGAGCACTGACAACTAGCTTGTCCTTCCCTACAGCTGCATCTCGCATCTCAGTACCAACCAGCACCATCAGGCTCCCTGCAGGCAGCCTGCCACACAAAGACCCCCTCAAGCCACATAGTCAGATGTGCTTCAATTTGCAGGACCCCTTCATCATCCTCAGAATCTGAAGGAGAATATATTTAAGAGGTTCAGAAAACAGCTCAGCACCTGTAAAGGGCACTGTATACAGGTGTAGGAATAGAGAGTCATCTGTGAGATGCAGTAGCATGTTCCTCCCAGGGAAGACGACGTTCAGCCCTGTGGTCACTGCCACAGAGAAACTGAGGAACCACAAAGCAGCAACACTGGTCAATGAGGAAATGGAGCTGTAGCCAAGCACCTGATGATTTGCATGAAGTTAACGCAAAGATTCGACCTCTCTCCAGTAGACAACAGCAGCTTTACACCACTTTGGCAATGTAAAACAGCTTCATGCCGAACTACTCTGGCACACCTTCGAGTGGCCAGAAAGGGAGAAAAAAACCTTCACGTTAAATGCTCAAAATCAGCGTGTCAGGCAGGAAACCCAGCTAATGCTTATCATTCCCTCTATACTAGGAACATATATGGCAACATTAACACTGAAACACTAAAACACGCAGCAGTACTAAATCTACGTGGGGTCAGCCAACTTAGTGAAATAAACAGTTCTCTCTTCTGCTAAAGGAAGTGAGAAATAGTGTAAGCTATTATTTCCTAAGTGTATGTATCTTCTGTGATCACTCTCCCTGTATTTTGTTGCCTGCTCTCTCTCCTAAGAATAACAGCACTGTAACATTCTCTCAGAACTGTTTATAAAAGCTAGGTCACGAGGGAACAGTATCTCACCATGTGACTTAGATGTTCAATTGCTGGAAGATATAGGGGAAAAAAAAATTAAACCTTCAGTGTCAAAAATTTACCAGAAAAATCATCTGAAATGGGCTTATTAAAGAGTTTTTGCACAGATGCTTCCAGTCAACATTGGTTAATGGAAACTTTGCACAGAATTCCAGTTCTAACAAAGAAATTGTTTGCCATGACTAGTTTGGTAAGCCTCATTTTAATATATGGTTTTAGCAAGTGGTGTAATTAACAGCACCTTATTTTTAAACTAACTGAATAAATATTCATTATCATAAATATTAATGTTCCCATTAAATATAAAATAATAAACGTAAATAATAAATATATAATAATAAATTTCTATAATAAGTTATAGAATAATAAATTTTAGCCTTGTCAGTTGATTTGGCTTCATCAAGTCAACAAGAGCTATATGGATGGTTATATGATTCACTGTGGGTTTTTACATATACAGAAAGACAGGTAAGTCTAATTTTGTATTACTTTTTCTCAAACACGTTGTGTGATAACTATAACCAATGGGTCCAGATGACTCAGAAAATATATATGCTATGGAGTCTCTCGACTCCATAGCATATATATCCTGTGAGATGTTAGCAGGAACACCTAAATTTCCTAGATCTCTGCTGCCATCTGCTTGCCAGTGCCTTACTTATGCATACTGCAAAAGTAAAGGTTGCATGCTCTGACAGTAGTAAAATAACTGAAAAAACTTGACTGAAGCTACTGAAAAATGAGCCCACAAGGAGTCAAAGTGCAAAGGCTACTCTGTACTGCCTCTGGGTATCGATTCTCCTCACCACCCTAAAAAGAGCAATGTAAAATTGCACTGCGGTACATATAAAATACCAGAAGCTATCATGGAACTGTAATTCCAGTTTCACCATGTGGATAAACCCTACCACTGCCTGTTTCTCTCACACACGTTTCTCCTTTAGAGTTAAAATCTTAACAGATTATAGATCCCCCCTCCTGACTACTCTCTCTATTTATCTGCCAGGACAACAAGACACATGAGGTCAATCATTTACTCATACTAACTCACTTTTGTGGAGAAAACGGAGCATGTTCCTCTGTGGTAAACTACACCTAGATGAAAGGAGATGTTTTGATGAGTGGATTAGAAATGGAGGCAGCAAGATCTTTACACAACAAGCAGTGTGCACTTTGCCTGACAAGCTACGTGCAGCGAAAAAATTATCAATCTGTACACACACACAAAGCATGAAGTCCTTGTCTGGCACCACCTGTGTTTGCAAAGACCAGTCTAAAAGGGTTTCAGCTGGCATAAAGGCTGCTGGTCATTGACATTTGTTTTTTGTTCAGCGGATTCAACACAGCTATGTTTATTTATACCTATTTCAATTTCGGCCTCCTGTCCACGCGGTTGTAGAAGGCTGAGGAAGACTGCTAAACTGCTTTGATTCTGATGTCTGTTTTATAGCTCTTTTTCATGCATTATGTTCCCAAGTGAATTTGCACGGAAGGCAAAATATAAATATGTACAAATAAAACACCTATATATCCAAACATCTGCACACCCAGGCATAATGACCCTTTGATGTTTGTTCAAACAACCGATCCCTGGTGGCGAAACATGCAAAGACACACAGATATCCTACCTAGATACGCTTATCCCACACAAGCACAGGCAGATGCAGGCACACACACAACATGCACAGTGACACACGGGTGCCACATGCGCTCCTCCTCATGCAAAGGCTCTGCAGCCCACTGGTCCCCAACCTGCCCCTAAGGCCCTCCTTGCCCAAGCCCTTTGTGCTTCCTTCCACTCCCGTGAATATGGTGATACCAAGGGTTTGGCCTACAAACCTTTGTTGGTAACTTCCCAAGAAATTTCAAAGAGCAACAAATCCTCCACCGGCAGGTCTTCGTCCTCCCACTGAGGAAGCCCGTTCAGAGAAGTCATGGACAGCGATCGAGCCAGAGGCATTTTCTTCAGCCCTTGAACACTCACCACACAGGTCACAACAGATAGCAAATGTCCAGTTGAGGTGGCAGCTCTCTGCAGTTCTGGTTAGAGCAGTCTGCCCGTGTGCTGGGCTCCGAGGAGAATATTATTCAGATAGCTGGGAGCTAATGGGTTTAAACTGTCTGACCACCAGCATTAAATTGGCTCAGTGAAATCCTCAGGGCTTGAGAAGCAGCTGCTGATGGAGGTAAGAATTTAAGACCGACCTGAGAAAGGTCTTGATTGTTTTGGGAGCTAGGGTTCTTTCTTCTTCTTCTCTTGGAGGGAGGTAAAAAATGGTTTTGAGCTCCTCAGCCACAGCATTCAGTACCTACGACCTCAGGGACAACCAGAACTCAACGGTTGTAAATTCAGCAGTGCCCTGAGCAAACTCCAGCAAGCAGGACACTGAGTTCACCACCTGATTTGAGTCCAGCCCTTGAGTCCTCCCCTCGAGATACAGCCTCCCATTAACACCCATTGACCTTCTCTATCTTCTGGCTGCTTACTGACCGGGTTAGTAGACTCATTCTACATGATGCCACTCAAATTACTTGCCAGGTTAAATGCTGTTTCCTATTCTTTTTCAGTTCATCATTTCTGTAAGCACTAGTTTATCTCATGCCCTTCCTCCACAACTAACTCCAGCTGTGTTCCCAGGGCTCTACACAAGCTGTTGGCTTTGTTGTGCTCTCACGCAGCCCTGGGAGCTTTTACAAAGGCTCTATCCCTACTTCAGCATGCACTTGGGCCCTCCTTGCAGTCCTGGTCCCTGATTTTCTACCTGATTCCTCTTTTTCTATGCTACAGCTCTTTTCTAACCTCGGGGCCCACATCCTCTGCCCAAGGAAACTGGTGAGTCAGGGAACAGTATGGCCTTGTCTTGCTCCAGGACAAAGCTGGGTTGCTGCAAGCAGTGCACGCACAACTGCAGAGAGGTTGGTCCCTAACTCGCAGCCTGAGATCCAAAAAAGCTCCACAGAGCAGCTGCCTGCCTGGAAGATGCTTATGTGCTTACACATCTGGTGGAGAAGCCAGTGCTTCTGGGACAACTATTAAGTTGAAGTCACACCTCAAGTGCTGTGTCCAGTTTTGGGCCCTTCACTACAAGAGGGACACTGAGGTGCTGGAGAAGGTACAGAGGTGGGCTACCAAGCTGGTGAAGAATTTGGAGCACATGTCATATGAGGAGTGGCTAAAGGATCTGGAGCTGTTCAGCCTGGAAAAGAGAAGACCGAGGGGAGACTTTACAGCTACCTGAAAGGAGGTTGTAGCGAGGCAGGGGTTGGTCTGTTCTCCCCAGTGGCAAGTGGCAGGACAAGGGAAAATGACCTTGAGTTGCACCAGAGGAGGTTCAGGTTGGATATTAGGAAGGATTTCTTTACTGAAATTGTCGGACATTGGAACAGGCTGCCCAGGGAGGTGGTCGAGTCACTATCCCTGGAGGTGTTCAAGAGATGGGTAGATTCTGTGCTGAGGGACATGGTTTAGTGGTGTTGATAGGGCTAGGACAAAGGCTGGACTCGATGGTCTTGAAGGTCTCTTCCAGCCAAAAGTGTTCTATGATTCTATGATTCTGCTTTTGAGCTTAGATCACAACCAGCCCAAAATCCTCAGTGAGCAAATCTCCAGATGAGATCCAGGGCATCTCTGGCACCATGAAGGAGAACATTGCACCAGCAGGGATAAACTACCTAGTAATATAGAGGGAAAGGCTCTGAGCTCACTTAAACAAGTCCAAGGCAATAGGTTTAGAAGACATGCAGGCCATCTGCATAAAAATCTCTTAGACATAACACAGTGCAGCTGAGCCTACTTTAACAGCTAACTATCACCGCAAAGACTGGTTCTGGGCATTGCCCGTGCCCTCTCTGCTCTTACTGCAGTCAGAGCCATCCCTGAGCTGATGGCTACAGCCCATCAAACTAACCTGAGGATGCATAAATTTTTTTTGTCAAGTTAGGAACTAGAGCTATCTTAGCAAAGAGCCTGTCAAGAGGGTATGGAGCAGCACAGCTGGGAAGAGGAAAAGACGGGAAATATGAGAGAGAACGTTGCCTCGCCTTTCCAGGCAGCACTGCTTGTAGGAGGGCTCAGCTGTGCTTGTGCCATTTGGCCATAGGCTGGGCCATGTACTGGGAGAAAGAGGTTTCCCTTCTGGATTAACTGGAAGGCTTTACAGCCTGCCCAGGGAAGGATTCAAGGGTTTATAGGCTGGGTGTCTTTTTGTCTCAATGGTTTGAGTTGCTCTCTTTACCAGTTTATGGGAAGAAAAAAAAAAAAAAGCCTGGCCAAAATTGACTGTTATTGGAGCTGCTGTGACTTTTACTACCTGGAGTAGTAATGATGATCTTATCCTATAGGTTAAAAATTGTGTAAACTAACTAAGTCTCACTTCATTTCTGACCCATTAAGTCTGCCTGAGTCACATTTTCACACTTTGCTCTGGCAATCCTGAAGGCAAGGCTGAAAGCTGTCAGTCTCACAGAGGCCTCCCAGGTAAGAACAAAGACACACAAAAGCTTGTCCTAATCCCACGGGCTTTTGTCAGCCCTGATAAATATGCTGCAAAACCAACGATGTTTTAAATGAGGCACCTGGGGGTGCTTAGACTCCCAACCTGCCTCCCTAGTCTTTGCGACTACCCAAAAGGAGGTTGTAGCAAGGTAGGGATCAGTCTCTTCATAGAGTCATAGAATCAAAGAATGGCCTAAGTTGGAAGGGACCTTAGAGATCATCTAGTCCAACCTCCCTGCCATGGGCAGGGACACCTCTCAACTAGATCAGGCTACTCAAGGCTCTGTCCAGCCTGTCCTTGAACACCTCAAGGGAGGGGGCAGCCACAACTCAATTCATTCCAAAGTCTTGTCACCCTCATACTGAAGAATTTCTTTCTAAGATCCAGTCTAAATCTATTCTCCCTCAACTTAAACCCATTTCCCCTTGTCCTATCAGTGGACACTCTTGTAAAAAGTCTCTCTCCAGCCTTTCTGTAGGTTCCCTTCAGGTATTGGAAGGCAGCTATTAGGTTCCCCCGAAGTTTTCTCTTTTCAAGACTGCGCAAACCCAGCTCCCACAGCCTTGTAGCAGAGGTGATCCAGCCCCTGGATCATCCTTGTGGCCCTCCTCTGAACACGCTCCAACAGATCTATGCCCCTCTTATGGTGGGGACATCAGGACTGGACTCAGTATTCGAGGTGGGGTCTCACAAGAGCAGAGTAAAGGGGGAGAATCACCTCTCTTGACCTGCTGACCACGCTTCTCTTGATATATCCCAGGATGCGGTTGGCCTTCTGGGCTGCATGAGCGCACTGCCGGCTCATGTTGAGCTTCTTGTCTATCAACACCCCCAAGTCCTCTTCAGGGCTCCTCTCAACTCACTCTGTGCCCAGTTTGTATTTGTGCCTAGGACTGGCCCAACCCAGGTGAAGGATCTTGCATTTTGCCTTGCTGAAGCTCATGCAGTTTGCAGTGGCCCATTTCTCAAGCCTGTCAAGGTCTCTCTGGATGGCATCTCTTCCCTCACGTGAGTCCACGGCACCACACAGCTTGGTGTCGTCGACAAACTTACTGAGGGTGCGCTCAGTGCCGTCATCCATGTCACTGACAAAGATGCTGAACAGCACTG
>NW_009705021.1:0-10464 GCF_000703405.1 Apaloderma vittatum
GCGCTAATCATTATTTACCTCTCTAATGAGGTTCTTTTTGTCTCTACCTGCTCTGCCGAGTGTGGGACACTCAGTTAAAAAAGCTGGGGCTTGCTCTGCAGGTAGAACTCCAAATATGTTTGTGTATAAAGCAAGGCTTCTGTCAGGGCTGACCGCTGGTCTCTGTATCATAAGACATAATTGATTTCTATCCTGCACAGACAGGCTTAAAAATGAAATTTCTTTTGCTGAGGCAACTGACCTTGATCTGTTGGTGGGGATAAAAAAAAAAGATGGTTTAGGTCTGCTTCTTTCTCCTTCTCCCCCCAATTATGCTTTGAAGAGAGGAAAACTTTATTTAAAAATAATTCATGATGAAAAAATGTTTAAGCGCATATATATATATATATATCTTTTATAAGATTTCTCCACACATAAGCATAAAATCATGTAATAAACCACGACAAGACAAACTAGGCATAGTTTATACTGAGAAATCTTGATAAGGATTGTGTATGTATGCATGTCTGTTCACTGTATGTAGGAATGTATTAGTATATATTAATATATAAGTTTGCATATCTATGCAATAATGTACTCGGGTAGTATGTGAGTAAACTCTAAACATTAATAATAATTTATCATGACAAGTTGTAACGGTTTCCCCCACAATGCAGCCAAACAAAACTCCTGCTGCAGATAATTCTTCCCTTTCACCCTGTATAAAGACAAATTCGAGAGCTGACCTCTAAATTACCCACAGGGACGCGTGGCTCTAAGCGTTTTGTCAGCATTGGAAGCTTCCCTCTGGAGACCACAAGCATCATCGTTGTTACTTTGCCTCGTGTGTTTGGGTGTTTAGAATCAGACTAACTGGAAAAAATTGGATGTAAATGTAAATGCAGATAACTCATTTGCAGTATAGCAATGGGAAGAGTATTTAGTAAGAAGAAAACTCATAAAAGAATAGCAGCAAAAGGTCACTGTTACAAAAAAATCACCTGCAGCTCGTTTCTTGCAGTCCTCACAGAGTCCAGACTGTTGACTCCTGTGGAAGCTTTGCCTGCATTACTGCTAATCCTCATCTGAACTTTTAAAGGTAATATTCACTGTCTTTATTAATCATAAGAAATTTCATACAATAATATTAATGTACCCAAAACTTTACCAAACTCAAGAGCACTAATTATAATGCTGTAAACTGCCTGAGGACATACATTAAAATGAAGATGGCAGTAAGTATTATAGAAGCTGATAAATTTCACAGTAAGAAATTACAAGTAGATTATTTTTCGTCTTATACAACCATTCTTCAAGCTAACAAAACAGTTATTTCTGTTAAATAATCATAGCTAATGCTTATAAAAATTGCATAGTGTCCCTGATGACACTAAGACAAGAGGCTAGTGAGAGGAAAAATAAAAGTGATCAAGAGTCTTTGTATTGCCCTGGAATCTGTTAGAAGAAAAAATATCATGGCACTTCCATAAAACTTTTCGTGAGTCAGTGTGATGTTCTTAATCTGGACGTTGGGATGCAATATTACGATTTTTGCGAATTCCAGCTGCCTCTAACTCTGTAACTGCAAACCTAGAAGCAGGTGTTAGCAGTGGGTAGTGCCCGCTTGCACTTGAGCTTCAGCTACCGTGCTGAGTTAGATGTGCTTTTTGGGGATGCTGCTGCGGGCTCTGACTGTGCAGTGTCAGGCAAGGGCAGAACCCTCCCCTTGATGCAGACCACACAGGGTTTCACAATTTCACAGGATTTAGACTTTTTTCTGGGCTCTGCTTTGTGAATCTCTCCAGTATGCCCGTGATGCATCACATGTCTAAGTTTTGGAGGTGTGGTGACAGGAGCGCTCTGCTCACGTCCGTCCCCACCAGTCTCATATCCATGTGATTTAGGGAACTCAGACCTACCAGTCCTTTGGAAACAATGAAGAAGGCACTCAGTTCATCTAAATAGGATGGATGAGTGTCTTATTTTCCCTTCCCCTTGTGTTATATCCTTTAACCCTGAGAAACTTATCTGTGTGACTGTTCTTCAGACAAGTGAGATGTATTTTTATTTTATCATTCCATGTGAAAGTCTGAGGAGAGAGAGAACTAGAGGCCTCTCCAGCAACTTTCCTGCCATGGAAGCCAGAAGTGTCAGAGCAAGGCTCAAGAAAGCATGGCCCAGATGGGAAACAGAACTTGTCTCCTTTTCTGTCTCTTTCTAGGGGCAGAGCTGTGCAGATGAGCGCTCTGCACCTGTGGAGAAGCACCAGAGGGTGCTTCCGGCTTTGCTGGGACCAGCCTCTCTGGCCCAGCTATGGCTTGACCCTGGTCACAGCCACATCCAACAGCCTGGGAGTGCCCTGTGCCCTCCAGCTGCTGTGGATGGGACGCCCTGACAATGCTGCCAGAAGGGACCACATGGCTCTCTCGGAGGAGAGGCACCAGGAGCTCACTCCAGAATGGGGCTTGCACCAGGCAACGTTCCCCAGAGATGCATTTGCAGCCCAGCAAACCCCCCTGCTCTGGTGTTGGGCGAGGTTCTCATGCAGGAGCTGTAGAATTCCTGAGGTACAGCTTCCCGGGAAACAGCGGGGTCTGAGGTGGGAGTCCTTCCCATGGGCACCCTCCCCTTCCCCAAGAGAAGCAGCCGCTCCACCCAGGAGACCAAGATCAGGTTTCGGTTATTTTTGAGGTTATTTCCTGCAGCTGTTGCTGCTTGCCCTCCATCCCAAAGCCTCCCTCGATGGCAAGGTGCCCATATCACACCCAGCGCTGGGGTGAGCCACTTGCCTGTCATGCGATGACGCACTTTGAGGGCAAGGGGAAGAAGGTGAGCCCTGGTTCCCACGAGTGGGCCAAAGCTTCCTTCTTTCATCCTTGCTGTAAAGGGCTGTGCTGGGGCACAGCCTTGAAAAACCCCGCGCTGTGGAACCTGCAACGTTGCTGGGCTAGCTTGTGACGAACATTCTGCTCTGCCAAAGAGCCCTTGCCCCAATGTGAGCACAGGATGACGGGGCGGGAGATGTTATTGCACTGCCAAAGGGGAGGCACCTCGCTCCCGATGCCTGGGGAGAGGCAGAACAACCCGAGAGAGGAATTGTGAGGAGAAGGGCAGGGAGGTGGCAAGGAGAGGCACCCGCTGGGACTTGACCACAGCCCTGGCAGCCTGGGACACGGGCTGTGCAATGCCCCTCGCACCAGAGCAATCCATGCCCGCAGGCTTTCCAATGGGGTGCAACTGCCAGTACTCCTTTTTTTTTTTGCTGCCCTGGAGTCTTACGTGACTTTTATAATCCAGCACACCCCCGCTGAACAACGATTTATCTGCATTTTTAGCTGTTAAAAAGTGGGTGCGCGTTTGACACGTGTGTCGCAGAAAAGATCTGAAAAGATTCCCGAGCTTTTCTTCAACAAGGATGGCCAATTTAAATCTGATTTTTTGCAAATGTTCACACACACAATTTCACAGTTGTTATCAATCGTAATAGATAAAGCGCCATTATCTGATTATATATTTACTCTGGAGAAAATTGTTATTCACTGAATCATCAACTGTTTTCTTATATTTTTACATTGTATTGTGAAGTTTTCACCGAAAGACATGTGCAAATCAATCAGTTTTGTAATGATTTTTTTCAGTTTGGACAGACCCAAGTCCCACATATTTACGCGGAGTCTTCAAAACAGTTAGAAAACTTACTTACCAACTGATGTAAGTCCATGTTTTATAGATTCCTGTATGATGACTGTGGGGGAACCAGAAGACATTGTTAGGTGTAAATATAGAGTACCCTTGGGTGCAAGGTGTACAGCATTGAGTACAGAAGAGGTGCAGCTTGTAAACTTCTCTGGCCTTGAGACCCAGGCTACAATAACCTTCAGTGAAAGTCGGCGTGGTGAGCAACACCAAAAAAAAAATATCCAAGAATTCGGAAAGTAACAAGCGTGTCTTTGAGTGGACTCTGTCCTTTTTCCAGCATTAGTGACCCGCTGTAAACCATGTATCCCATTTCGTGATAGTCTCTAATCAGAAGAATTGGAACCTGTGATAGGTTTGGCACCATCACGTGATTTTGTACAGCTTGATAAGAGGACCCTGTTATAAAGTGACAGCAAAAGAGATAAGAACTCTTGGCAGATAATGGCAGAGAAATTATTAACCTGGAGTGGAGAGGTGCTATGAAGCCCAGAGAGTGGAAGGTTGTAAAGTTGTGGGGTCATAAGATCATGCTGTGTGGATGAAAAGCCATACCAACTAAGTGTAATGACTATAAACTCAGACTTGTGACCCGTCTTCTTGATGGCATCACCTCTTTGCACAGTGGACAGCAAGCACGGCCATTCTGGCTTCCGCAAACACCCTTTGGATGGCAGAGCAAGCAAGCGTTAATTCCTTAACGGAGGCTTCTGAATGTGCTGGGAATCCTACGCTCTGAGTAACAGCACAAGTAAATCTCTGGTGGTGGTTTGTCAGACCAAACCCTTTCAGACCAAACCATTTTATTGCCCCAGCCCTCATGCTGGAGCCTAGCTCCGGGTTGTATCCATTGAGTTGAAAGTGTACACTACTTTCTCAGTAAAGAGCTTTACAGCGTGGTTAAACATTGATGCCCCAGGATTATGACAGGCAGACAGTACCGCGCTCACCTCTTGGGCGACGCGGTACCATACCTATTTAGACCCAGCGGCTGGCTGTAGATAATTATTGTTCAGGTGGGCAGCTGCATGAGTGGCTGGGTGATTTTTCAGCTCAGTCGTGAGTGGGTCGGGTTGTGCTTTCCCACCCACCGGAGGAAATGATGCCGCGGTGCTGCGTTCGCTGCAGCTTCTCCTCGCGTTGCGGTGCCACCGGCAGCCTCTGCAGCTCTAGCCCGACGGACGAAGTCTGCGCACACTTTGTGTAGATCAGTCTCCAGCCTGAATAATCAGATGATATTTGATATTTCAAGTCTCTTGAAAAAACAGAGCCAAGTGAATCCACTGTGGGCGAGATCTGAAGCCTCTTGAAGTCAGCGGGAGTTTTTTTCTCTTTAAGTTTGCAGAGGGCTGTAAAGCAGCGTATGCTTTTTTATACACTTTGTCGTGACGGTTAGACTCTGATGATTAAGTGGCAGGCAGGTTAGTTCAGGCTCAAAAGGAACTGCTTTTCAGGCTTCTCCTAGCCAGGATGAGAGCTGGAGAGATGGTCTGAAAACGGGGTTGATCTGGCAAACCCTGTAGTGATTGGATTTTACATCCAGGAGCCCTGAATTACCACTTGGTCTGTGCAGTGCTGCCTCCCGCTAGAGCCCCTTGGGGCAAGGATGGCACAAGGGGGAGCCTGATTTTCCAAATTCTTATTAAACAACTGCATGTGCATTTTGCATGGTTTATTTAGCCTGCTGGAGTGTACAAATCAGACATTTGTTTGCTCAGTAAGTCAAAATCCTAAACATTCATTTTGCCTATGGTACATTCAGCAAGTAAAATCGTATAGATTTGTGCACTGAAACTCCAAGGAATAAGGATTCTCTTCCTCCTTTTTGTACTTGTAATTATATTTGTAAAGTGGGCAAACTGTACCAAGCTACCTCCCAGCGATGCTATAAATGCTATTGGCTTGCAATGTGTACTAAATGCTTTAAAAGCCAAACATGTCATGTGAGTGTGTCTTCTTATTTATTACAGGAAAAAATTAATTTACAAGCCTGGTTAAACAGATTGTAAGAGTGTTTTTTAAGGGTCACTGATATTTTTTATCTTGTTTGGGTGTAAGCTGGAAGCCAGCTTTTACAGCAGATTTCCTAAAAACTTAAATAATTTGATTCTCTATCTGTTCTAATTCATTTGGTCATCAAATACGTTTTCAATTCTCTTCATAAAAAATCAAAACAATCATTTATTCTATCAGAAAAAAAGCGCGTCTTTGGGGATGGGGGATAAAATAAATGATACTGTGGTTAGAAACTCTCTGCTATGTCATCAGAGACATTGTTGGAGTGCTGTTGGCTCATATACAAGAGCCTCCATAAAGGAATCTGCCATTTGTGGGGGAGAGAGATATTAAATCATAGGAAACATAAAGAAACTTCATGCTTTTGGCTTCAAACACTGTCATTCCTTTCCTTTTTTTTTTTTGCATCAATATCAAATGTCGGGCTCACTGAAAAATGTTCTTTTTTCCCTTTCTGATACTTTGTGGATAGAGGAATGTATGCCAGGTGCATAACCAGACAGACTTTCTTTGCTTTTCTTTATACCTCATCCACTGGGGGAAAAGAAACTCACAGGGAAACTCCAGTACAGTCTGTATCAACCTCTGATCCAGCAGCTCGATAGGTTTAGCAGTTTTATGTTTGGGCTCCAGCTTAGAAAAGTACATGTGGGTGTGCATAATGAGGCATCCGAGCCGTACTACTGAAGTTAAGTACCTCAATTTATGGCTGAATACTTTGCTTTATCAGGAATTTTGAACTGTAGTTTTTCAGCCCCCTCCCCTCCTTCTTCCCCCTCCCCACTTTTCATCCTGAGAAGGTGACACAAGGCTTTTGAAAGGTGATTTTGTTATTTCATGCACGCTTTTCTGTCTCAATTCTTTCAGGTAGAGAATTAATTTGAAAAATATTTAGTGTCTTTTTTTTTTTTTAAACCAGTTCTTGTATGATGAAATTGACCCTTGTTTGTCCCTCAGACTAATGTCCCTCAAAGAAAGTGTACCTGATTTCAAAAGTTTGGCAACAATCCCTCCTTTGGCTCTTGCACATCAAATTATTTTGCAACTATTTACCACCAAAGGGGAGTCCAAAACTGTTTCTCCTCTCGTGGGCGTTTTCTCAAGTGGCATTTTGTTTGGACACATTAAGAAGCAAGTTCTGGAAATGGACTGACGGATGATGTTTCCAGGGAGTTTTAATCCCTGCCTTGTACATGTCGGTGTAAATCCAGTGAGCGCAGCCAGGATTTTATAATTTTCTTGCAATATTTCGGATGTCGCTGTCATTAATCCAGCACGTTCCTTGTTGTCTCTGTATGCCATCTCAAGGTATTGTCACCTTTAGGGTTGGTGCATCTCAGAAGTGTTCAGCACAGCACACATCAAATGAGAGACGTCAAGTGGGAGCCTCCTTCCACTAAAAGTCCAGGGCAAACGTGGCATCGACCCTGGCACGGCGCCTACCGGGCAAGAGCTGTCTGCTCCTGAGAGTCGTCCAGTTGGTTTCAGCTGGAGGTTTGCTTAGGTGGAAAGAAATTTCCAAGAACTCTGCACTTTGATCTGGAAATCTCTCTTTTAAAACTTCGTTTCAGTCTTCCTTCCGATCTATCACAGACATTTAAAATTCTTTTGGATGCTTCAGCGTATTTTCTCCACCTTCATGAATTTTATATTATTTTACATGTGAAAAACCAAGGCATTAAAAATACAGTCTTTTTGCTTTTCCCCAGTAGTTCTGTAAAAAGAAGCTAAGAGAGGCTGATATATGTGGTGATCTTCACCTTTTGGGTTTTTCAGTGAAGAAACTACAGTACTGAAATGTAAAGCTCTAATTTATTGATTTATTTAATCTCAGTTCCTGTTTGGTCTTACAGTGTGACTGCCCTGTTAAACGTCTTGTTAGTTGTGTTTACTTGCAAATATATATTTTACGTGTTATGTTTATCACCTCAGTAATAGAACATAGTGGTATTAAAGTACATTTCAGCATATCTTTACTCATGATTTTCAGCGTATTCAAATTTAACTCTGGTGAGCAGAAGCATGGTAAACTCATTTGGGTGTTCAAAAGGCAAATTGTTTTCCCTGCTTACATTAATCAGAATATTCTCGTCTCTCCTTTATCTCTCTTCTCTCCTTGGATGAGCACAAATTAATAGAAATCCTCTTTTGACCTGAATTGAAGGAGCAGTGTGAGCCTTCGTGGGACAGATTTAGCGTTAGCTCTCTGCACTGGACAATAAAAGATTTTCTTGGTGTGAGAGGAACTATCTAAGCAGGAACTATCTATCTGCCTGTCTGTCCCTCTGGGTAAGTAGCTTCAATTTAATTTTTTTCACGCCTCCTTTTCTTCAATAATCTTATTGGCACACGGGGAGAAATGACATTAATTAGTTACTCACGGAACCTTTTCAGAGCTTATCTAGGAGATATTTACTAGAAATAGGAGCAGAGTGTTTGACTGTGAGAAAAGAACAGATTTCTGTGAAACAGGCAGGGGGAAATTACTTCCACGTAGGTAGCAGTAACAGGTGGTGGGAACTCATCCATCATCTCACATGGAACTCACTAGCAGAAAACTGTTTCTTCTTTGAGCACTATTAATAAAATATCAGGAATATATTACTCTGGAAGGAAGAGGGGAGAAAGAGTCTCAAAGTGAAGTGGAACTTAAAATCTTTTGAATATGGTAGCTGGGTTCTCTGTTTTTTTTCAAGATACGTGTGTACACGCAGGGATGATGCCATCCCCACTTCCCCACCTGCCCAAACCTCAACATGTTAGCTTGAGGCAGGGTAGAAATACCAAGTAGTGCTTCAGGAAATTAAATCCTGAAAGACCCTGAGTGCTCTGATGAGGTTTGGACTAATTCCTACCCCTGCAGGAGGCTGGATGGGTGCTATGCCACATACTCATTTATTAAACCAGGAGTAGAAGGATGCCTGGAGGCTGGAGAAGTGCAGAACAGCATGCTCAGTGGGCCATGTTCTGGTCAGAAGCAGGAGGAATCAGGCCTTAGCGCTCAGGCAATGGGTCAGATCTGCTGCTTCCCCTTCCTTCGCTCTTCCCAAGGAGCAAGTGTAGAATTTATTCCAATTTCAGAGCTGACTTTCATTGGGAAAGACACTGGATGGGAGAGAAAAGGGAGCAAACGCCATTCAGAAATAAGGATTTCTGATCATTTTGCTAATAACTGTGAGAAACGTCGCACCTGGCAGGAGAGATAAGTGGATTTTCCTAAGCTCTGTTATAGGCAGGTAAATATTGCTCTGGTTTATGGCACTAATAATTAAACAGAACACTAGTCTTTCTCTTGGCAATTTAAAATTTAAGGTGGTTGTTTTCTGGGGGCATACACTGAAATCTGAACAACAGCCACTACTTTAGATGTAAGCTTCACAACAAAACTCCATATATATTCCATCCAATAGATATATTTCACAAACATATATTGCACTGAAGCAACACGGGTTTTTCATTGTCTTCCAAGTTATCTAGGCACCGCTCTTGGTAAATATTGCAGTTCTTATAAAACAGAACAAGTAGACTTAAGATCTGAGAAATACTTCATTCCTTCAAGAGCATATTCTCCCTAGTGCAGCTACATGAATAATAGATCAGTATAACATATTAATTAACATTTTTATCTCTTTTTATACAATGTACCCACAGTTTGTTAGACGGTCTACTTATTTTACTTGATACGCTTGGACCACAGTGAAAAATGTGGATGACCCTGGAATTAGAGTTCCTATACGTTTCTGGAGAGAGAGATTTCTGAGGAATCCTGACTTCCAGGGAGCAGCTTTAAATCAGGCTGTTAATGCATGTGCAGTGGCATGCAAATCTTCAGCTCCTGTTTAGCCATTCTGCTTGTATAGCGCCTGGACCAGGTTTTTCATCTCAGACTAGGGCTTCTGGGTGCTTCTGCCACACCAGGAAATAGGAACAGATGTTCGGGCACCCTCATTAACTGTAAACTCACGTTACTCTCATCCTAAAACTGTTACTCTTGCTTTCCTCCTATTAGACTAAAATGCTTTTCAGTGGTCCAGACAATTAAGTGTACAATTAAGATTCTGACCTCTGCAAAATACTGTATTGCAAATATATACATATATATACATACACAAATAGTAAGAGATCTTTAATAGAGCAATAATACGGTGAGAAAGATTTGAGAAAAAAACAGGAAGAAGTTTTTGCCTAAGCCCCCAGGTCACTGATAGGCCTTAATGACCCTGATCAGCTTTTTCTGGGCTTCCACTCCCAGGCTCCCTGCCTGCAGGGGCCGTGGGCTCATTTAAGTTCCAGCTGGTGGCTCAGCTCCTTCCCTGAGCTGTGCTGGATGGAGGTCTGTTCCTGAGTTATTCTTTGGGTTTCCTGGTTCGACATCAGACCTGGCTGTTTTCATTGCTGGAGCCTGGGTAGGACTCGCCACTTGCCTGCCTGACCAGCTCCTGTGCCACGGGACTGCGCTCTGTTGGCGAGTTCCCTACCCAGTCGATGTTTTTTTGCTCTTGGTTTGCCTCCTCTTAGGGTGCAGCTGGTTCTTGCTGTTCCCTGACAGCTTTTGTAGGTGCTCTTTTCATCTCTTCCTAAGAAAGGGCAATAATTGCTTATATAATGAAGCATAGGGACTTGTGGGTGCTTTTAAGTTAGAGGCTTCTCCAGTAGCAGTCTGTCTTGGGATTCTCCCTATAAATATATAGTTGTTTGCATTTTTTTTCTTTTATGAAGGGCAAAGCAATTTTGCTCATCGAGTTCAGAGCTAAGAAGAACATGCTCTTTCCC
>NW_009705021.1:10495-13117 GCF_000703405.1 Apaloderma vittatum
TGGTGATACCTGGACAGGGCACCACTGACTTCCACAACCTCTTGCCTGCGAAATCTTGCACCAGCTCCAAGCCAGGTGGTTGCTGTTCAGGCATGCAGCCCTTCTCAGCTGCTCGCCCTTGCCTCGAGACGCGACAGGACGCTTGTCCAGGTGAGAAGCTAGGGCCAGGACATGTGTAATGTGCACCTTGCAAACCTGTTCCTGAAAAATAACCCACAGAATCACAGAATGTTAGGGGTTGGAAGGGACCTCGGAAGATCTAGTCCACCCTTCATCCCAGCATCCCTAACCACTACACCACAGCCTCAAGTGCTAGATCTACTTTTTTTTTTAAACACCTCCAGGGTTGGTGACTCCACCACCTCCCTGGGCAGCCTGTTCCAGTGCCTCACCACTCGTTCAGTAAAGAACTTCCTCCGAATATCCAATCTAAACTTACCCTGATGCAACTTGAGGCCATTTCCCCTTGTCCTGTCATTAGTAATTAGAGAGAAGAGACCAGCACCAGCCTCACTACAGCCTCCTTTTAGGTAGTTGTAGAGGGCAATAAGGTCTCCTCTCAGTCTTCTCTTCTCCAGACTAAACAAACCCAGTTCCCTCAGCCGCTTTTCATAGGACATGTTTTCCAGACCTCTCACAAGCCTTGTTGCCCTTCTCTGCACCCGCTCCAGCACCTCGATGTCCTTCTTGTACTGTGGTGACCAAAACTGGACACAGTACTCGAGGTGCGGTCTCACGAGTGTCGAGTACAGGGGCATGATCACCTCCCTCCTCCTGCTGGTTACACCATTTCTGATACAGGCCCTGTGCCTTTGTGTTGCCATGTTTGTCGCTCATGCTTCAGTGACAGGAGGTAATGACTGAACAATAGCTATTGATTTTTCATTTCATATTAACAATGTGGCAAGTTCCGAATCTGATAGCGAGGGTAAGATGCCAGCATAGATATTCCTATCTGGTTGTAAATGAAGTGTCTTCTTGCCTCCTCTGGATCCTTTCCTTATATCTGAAGAGTCTCTTGAATTCTCTTGTTAGGGTATCAGAGTTTTGCAAACTGTAAAATATACCAATTTTGTGATGCTTTTTGGTCTTGGGGCAAACATTCATTAAGCTTAAAATAAATAAATGTATTGGATCAATTATTTACCCAAAGCACACTGAGACAAATGACAAACACTGGATGACAGAAGAGGGATGGAATGGGGTGGAAGTTCTTTCTGACTCAATATCAGTATTCTGGCAAATGTAGAGAGACACTGGCTTTGGTTGGTGGAGACTCCAACCAGCTCTATAGTTTTCTCATAAAAAAAATTTTAAAATAACAGACTAGAATCCTTTCCTAACTTAGTGAGAATGGTTTTAGCCAAGTCACTGGCACTGTTGTTATATGAAATGTTGGGGTGGGATGAGGGCTGAGACTTTGTTGTTTTGAAGTTTTGACCATTTGGAAAATGTTATGTAATTTTGCAACTGACTCTGAAATTTTGGCAGGAAGTCAAGCACTTCTATATCATTTTCCTTATAGTATCAGACTTAAACTTGCAGAATTCAAGTGAAATTGTTGTAGTTTAAAATGTTTCCTCAACATGAATAAAAGCACATTAAGATACTTCAAACACATTTTTTAATCTCTTCCTCATTCTGCTGTCATCTGACCCTATTCCCTCTCCCTTTTGACTTCAGATCTTATTTTTTTTTCTCTTTGCCTAATTCTTCACTGTCTTCTGTTATGCACAGCTTTCCTCTGGCTGCTGCTTCCCAGCTATGTCTGAAATCTTATCTTGGCACCTGCAGTGAGAAGCTTCTAAAATGCAGGTATTGAGGATGTTCCCAAATAAGGCTTTTGTGCTTTCTGTGGTAACAGTACAGCTGATGGTACTAAAAATTATTCCTTTACATAAAAAAAGGTGCACAGTAAATATTCTATATATGCAACACTAAAATAGCAGGCAACACTAGTAGCCCAAGACTGTATTCTTGCGCTGTAGTCTTTGGAAGAATAAGGGTTGCTTTTAACCTTTGGGCTTGTGCTGTATTTTTTTCACCTCCTTTGAGAGCATTTTCCTCAATTGCATTTGGATCCCCATGGTTTTGTTCTGCTGGGAAGCTGCAATCCACAATGTTGTTTCAGTTCCCGAGTCCCTCTGACTGTAGTGGGTGCTGGGGGTTGTTGGGAATTCATTCCTGATTTGGTCTATGCTGAAAGCAACTGCATAGGGAAAGCTTGTTTAAAAAAATTAAATATATATATCCCCAACACTACGGCAAATGTTAAAAAACTTTGGGTCTGGGGCTTTACAGTGGATTCTCATGGGATTTGAAGCTAATCCCGATCCTGTTGCAAAAGGTTGTTTGAGAAAAGTCTGTGTCAATATGTCTAACTGCTTCATACGTGGGAGGTAACTGTGTTGATAACTTCAAAAGTGAATACACATTTATATCTGGGAGTACTCTATTGGGCTAAGTTCTATACAACCTTTTCAAGGAGGTATCATATCTTATCTGTGACGTAGCTTCTATGCCTTGATTGCCATAAAACCTACCAGGATCCCACCTGAGTGTAATACAGTTTGACTAGATTGTCCAAAATCTAAGCATCCCAAAATTCCTGCAACTCTGTTG
>NW_009705021.1:13148-33862 GCF_000703405.1 Apaloderma vittatum
CCATCTTTGTGATGAGCTGACTAGAAAAATACATGTTAAAATGAAACCTCCAGGAAACCTGAGCTGTCCACACAAGAGCTCTGTGTGTACAAGGGAGTGCTGAGATCTGGCAGAGTTTCATGGGTTGGACCTGTAAACCTGCAGCTTTCTGCCCATGGGAGATATAAAGAAGAATCCTGAAAGCAGACCCAGCAAAGCGGCTGGATAACGAGTGAGGTGATCCTCACTTTATCTTTTTTGATTTCGTTACCCACGGTGTTGAAAGCTGTCTGCAATGTTTGGTACTTAAGCCTCAATTGCTTTTATGCTATTGTTCTGAAAAGCTGTTTAGAGAATTTTGAATCACTGTGATGATAGGATTCAGTCCTAGAGTCACGCCAAAGCACAAAGACGCTATTGCACTACCAGATTACTCAAGTGTTGTAAAGAAGATTTTGCTATTTGTAGTTTTTCTGAATGTTTTATCATGCTTTGAGCATGCCACACAGGAGGACAATCCTGAATAACGTACATACTTAGAGCTGAAGCTTGCTTGGTACCCTTCCCACATGGTGCCAACATGGCCTTATGTAAGGCACCACTAATACATTTCTCCACAGAAAGTGTCATATTGCCAGAACCATCCACCTGCTTCATAAGATTCACTAGTAAGGGACTAGGTTTCACCATACATACATATATATGTTTCATATATATATATTTTTTTTATTATGACCTAATGATTTTCATGGAAATTTGCACCACTTTTACCAGGATGTGACGTTAATCAAGGCTGTGTTATTGGCAGATACATTTTAGTGGAAGCAAGGTGAATTGTCATCCTGAGTAACCCAATGGAAATACGTCTGCACGTGGAATCGTACTGGTTTGTCAAAGCCTTCAAAGTGCTTTAGCGACATTGACAGCTGTAGTTGTGTCCGTCCTAAAAGCTGTGTTTAAAGAGGACGGTTGTGTAAAAGGAGGGAAAATTCACTGAAATATCGTATTCATCTTTGGAATAAGAACCGCATTTTAGGAAGGCTAATAGAACTAGTTTGGCTGATTTGGGTTTTCTGCTGGATTTACGAGTGTCTTATTTCCCCAATTTAAATGGGATGAAGAGCTATTAGTTGAAAATGTGGTGGTGTGGAGGAAAAGAAACAGCCCTTTCCTTCTTCCCTTAGAAATCTGAGCACCAGCAGGGCACAACTCCACCTTGTGCTTCCTGGATGACTGGGCAGAGAGATTCCTCGAATACCTAAGGAAGCAACTTTACTCCCACCATATCACATGTGTTTTTACAGGCAATTACATCATATTCTGTGGACTCTTACATTTCTTTTTCATAATTTTCTGTGGATTTTTTTTTTGACTTTATGTTACTTTATTTCTCTTTTTTCTTTTTGGTAGTTATCAAATTAATTAAATCCAATATTTGTGTTTGGAAAAAAACCCAGTCAATGCTGTTTTCATTAATATATGCAGTTTCTGTACAAAAAGGATTCAGTTCTGTTGATGGGGAGGAACTATTCTGTCGCGGGGTTTCCTGTACATCTGGGCTAAAGTGTCATCCTAGCGAGGGAAGTGCAACGTCTGAAGCTATTAGAGGCGACCTGTAATATGGAACAGAAAAATATCCAGATGAATGTGTAAAAATCCCTTTGTTGTGCTGGCATTTGCGTTGAAGCAAACTATTTTATAATCCAAGCTGTTGCGAGGGGCTGCCCTACTAGGATGAGTACAATGAGAAGGCAAAGTAGTCTGTTATCTGTCTTTATTGTATATAACATGCACTGGAGTTAATTTGAAAAGTGTCATGTGCGGCGTGATTTGCTTTACTGGAAAAAGCCCCAAGATGAGACGTGCATAACAGGGTGGATGGAATGATTTTTGGCGAGCTTTATGCAGTGTTTTAAATCACTATTCCGCAGGATAGTTTTGTCTCATAAAATAGCAGTAGCAGTACACCTGAAATCTGCTGTGTTTTAACGTCACGTGTCCCTTCTCTCTCTACGGGACTGTGCAACATCAGTTAATTACTCTTCGGGTAGCGCGATTCAAAAGAAGTTTGCTAAAGTCTGCATTGAGTTATGGTGATTTGCTGAAGTCTACACTGAGTTATGGTGATTTGCTAGTCTGAGGCTCATAAAACACATTGAAATAAGAGATAACAGATACCACAGAAATGCAAAATATCACTATTGATGAGATAAACAGAAGAAAACTGTCTTCAGGTTTTTACCGATGAAAAACCGCAAAATTGAAAGGAAGTTTTAGGCCCATTAAAACTTTAATCTGCAGTGACTTCTGGTTTTTTTTCTGGTATCAGTTCTGTATGTTGTTATACACAGAATTAAGAATATCATTCTTAATTCAACTTCATCCTTCCACTCCAGATTAACAATAGTCAAACTGGTCCCCTTGAAATTATAGTTGCTAGCTCTTGGGCACTAATAGAGTTTTCTAATGAGTAGGCTGAGACAAAAGTACTTTAGAAGTATTTCAGTTTAAAAGGGAGAAACTGTTTGTACTTTCAAAATGCTTGGTCAGAAAAGCCGACTTGACCGGGTTTGGTTTTGCCAGAGGGGAGGTGGAGGATGCTTGATTGGTGCTTCTACCTGATACTGTGATGCATCTATTTGAGAAGAAGGAGGTGTACACATGGTAGGCTCAGCTGGTTTTGAGGCTATTCCTTCTGCTTTTGTTCCAGCAGAGTGTCTGAGAATTTACTCTAGTTTGGGGACCTTGGCCAGGGAGCTTGGGAGCCAAATCAGGAATGATGTCTATTTGAACTGGCAGACAGTGAATGACTGGTGCTGAGCATAAGTAATCCATGTTGTGAAGCTTTAAGGTGCCATTAGTTTTGAAAAAGTACTTACTGTCAGGATTCCTGAAATACTAACTTTTTGAGGCATAGAGGTCTGTCCTTTTGAATTCTTGAATAAAGCATAAGGTAATCCCTCTTGTAGGCATTATGCATGTGCATCCCACGGTGAAAAATGTGTGTCCTTGGGCCTGGTGGGACAAATTCTTCCCTCGGTTACATGAGAGAAAATGCAGAGTAAAGTCATAGCTGTTGCCGATTTCTTTAGAGATGCAAATAAGGGCTGGATTCATCCCTCTGCCCGTATCTGGCATTTTGCATAGAAATGCTCACCGTGCTGAAACATACTCACATTTGCAAGAATGTGTCTGTGTAGTTTACATTTCCAATTTTAATTTTTGAGCCATGCGTAAGAGACTCCAGGGAACAGTGTGTACTGTCAGCAGAAGTTATCTTTTTGATGAATCAGGCACATTGTTTGTACCCCTGCTTTTGACAGACGTGTTGTAATAAGGTCCTGAACTGCTTACTGTGTCTTTATGTACCCTTCCCTCTCAGCAGTTGTAACTATTGTGCTGCTTGACCTATATTAATGGTACTACAAACAACAAGCTTAACCATTAACTTGTGAGACCTGTTTAAATGGATTTTGCCAAGAGATGAGAACTGAAGATTTTAAGGAGGTAAAAATCAAAAAGAGGGCTACTCAGCGTGAAGTTTTTCAGTGCTTGCTGATCTCGTATACGGGGTTCAAAGACCCAAGAATTAAACCTAACATCCCATTATTATAGTCGGAACAACTAATGCCATCTAAGGTGTAGAGAAGTGCTATCTTAGTTGTTTTGCTTGTTAAAAACCTTGTGCATTTTATCTGTTTGGTTATTCCAGGGAGGCTTGCTCGCTGCGTTATGTATATTCGCCCACACTCTGTAGCAAGGACAGGCTGGGAGGGTTATGCTGAAGAGGGTAAAATATTGCCTGCCCCGATGCCTGGGAAAAAGGAAGACTGGTTCTCACTAACTTGTGAGGAGACCGAGAAAGCCAGAAAGAGTTTGAGTGAAAGGAGCCAGTGTCAGACTTGTGCTTTAGGTATGGAAAGATTGGTCTCATTTAGCTTTACTTGGGTTGCTGTGCTCAGAACCTGAATTTCAGACTGTTTAAGAAAAGTCAAAACTCTCATTTCTGATATACATAATGTATCTCCTCAGGAATAAGCAGCTGTGACTGCTGATCCACGGTAACTGCCCCATGCGGGCACAAAACCAACAGCAGATTTGCGATGGTTCGGTATCTGACGTGGTTTGATCCATCGTGGAAAAGCAATGCTGTGCCTCTAAGTTTGCATTAGTAATTTTTTTTTTTTTTTGACTGTGGTCCTTAAAGAGTGTGCATGCAAAAGTTAAACTGAGAGTGGGAGTAAACAGCATGCTCTGGGATGTTCTGCCAAAACCTCTGTCTGATAAAGCTGCCTCATCTTAGGCTTGCAGGAATTTAAATCTGCTACTGTTTCCATTTGGTGTTTATCTATCTCTCTGCTGGGATTTCACCATTCTGGCTCCACAGGGCATGTGTAGGTGCCTTTTGCAATCAAACAGTGTGTGTCCTGCTAGACTGTGGTGATTGACAGTGCCAGAAATGTGTGCTTTAGCTCAGTGTAGCAGCTGATATTCATAGGTGCAAATATCTGAGGTCCATTTTCTGCAGCTGAGCTGGGCACTGTTACAGCAGGTAGCCCTGTGCTTGTAATCAAAACCGAGAATCTAAGTGAAAATCACTCACATTTTTTTTGAGAGCCTGCTGGAAGGGCTGTTGCCTATTTCAAGAGCAGCAAAACATGCAGTTAGAAACATACTTTAGTGGTATTTGAGTCTTAGTCCTTATTCTGATGTAGTTAAACTCAGGTGAGCAGAACTCCATCTATCTTGTCCCTGGTAGAGATTTTTGACTGAAACAGGTAAACTGAGATAAATCCTTGTCATCTCAGCTCTTCAGAGCTGTTAACTGGGTAATGCTCTTTGGGCCTTGATTTGAAGATTGCAACCAGCTTGGTGAACATTTAATTAAACTTCAAAAAAGCTTTGCAATAGGAAGGGAAGCAGTGAGCAAGACTATCCACAATTTAGTGATGTGCAAGCCAAGTCAGGGAGGGAAGCCTGTGATTCTGGCTGCCAGACTTCTCTAGCCAGTGACTTCCTTGTCTTTTTGGGTTCCTAAAGAAAAAGAGGCACAAAGTCACCCTTACAAGGAAGTGATCTCAGTTGGAGTCAACAGGAAAAAACAGATACATTGGGGAGGGCTTATTGGGAGCAAATGAAAAGGCAACAGTGCCAGCAGAAATTTTCTTGCTTCTAGGTTTCCGTCATTGCTCCGTTCCCTCCTCTGCTGCTGGTAACTCCCAAGGTTTTCACTTAGCCAAGATAAACTGGCAAAAGTTGGTATATAGGTGATCCCTAAGGGTTATTTCTGCTCACATTAGTTTATTCCCCAAATTATACAGAAATAAGTTTAGCTGAGGTAAGTTTGTCTGAAAGTTTAGGGGCATTATTTTCTTTAATCTGGATTTGCAAGCAGTTTTGCTCCGCTCAGAGCAAAGGTAGGAGCAGGGCAGGCACCCATGGCTACTCTTCTTTTCTCGTCTCTCTATCCCTTCAACTCGGAAACAGCTCTGTTCAGAATGAGGTCATGTAACGGTGATTTTGTTCTGAACATTAACTTTTGTTCTAGCAGCTGTGCTGGCTGGCACCCATGCAAGGAAATTTAGCATTTCCCACTGTATTGGTACAACAGTATGATTTTTTTTTTCTTATTATTATTTTGCTCTGAGCCTAATGGGCACGTTCCGGCTTGTAATCATGAGAGGGACTGGCAGATGAGCTTTTGAGATGCTCGTTCACAACTCTGGTGAGCAGCTCCCTACAGTTTTGTGTGTTCAAACCAGCTTGCAAGTCATTAGATTTTTTTACTATTTTTTTTTTGTGGGTAGGAAGGCTTGTTTACTTACAGGTTTAAAACAACATGTTTAGATGCTCATGTGTTGGCCTGTGGGAAGGAAAAGAAAAATCTGAAGCTTCATAAACCGACCCTTTTCTATCATGTTTAAGGTATGTGAGAAAATGAAATTCAGTCACAGAACGCAACCTGTACAAACATAGGCAAGACAGGCGAAATTAAAGAAGCAGATTTAACTTAATGTCTTGTTACAGCTTGCAAAACAGCTGTCTGACAAAAGAAGTATTCTGTGACCCAGTGACAATAAATTGACACAGCAGAGCACAGTTCAACTCCTTTTTACTGGTTTAGTCGGTCTCACTATCCTGCATTGTCAATCCCTCTGTCCTGCAGCAGCTGGCATGACAGGACAGTCTCTCTTAGCCTCTTGATGCTTTCTGTGCTAAAAGGTTAGTGTGATCTGTCTTGAGAGAATTTTGTCTCATATCGGAGCTATAAACCTTATCTCAGTAAACAGAATAAAGCTGGCTAATGATCGCCAACTTTATGTCCTTTTCTTTCAGGGGATAGGTTTGAGAAGGTAGTCGTGTCGTTCAACAATACAAAAGAATCTTGGAGAAAATAGTCTTCATTACATATCAGTAAGATAAGTAACTTTTTTGTAGGTTACTTATCACCTGTATTTTCACATGAAGAGTATAAGCATGGTATGTGTAGCTAGCTTGAGGGATAATTCTAATTCTGAATATTTAATCTCAAGCCCACGCTGCTCTTATGCAGACCTCTTATGGAAGGTAGTTGAAATCTTGCATGTCTTGGGATTTTGTGGATTATTTTTATTTTTTTTTATTGAAGATAGAGAAGTCCAACTCATTAGAACCATCAGGGAGAAATGGAAATAACTTGTGTTCATTATGTGGCTCTTCTGAAATGGAGGGCTACCAGCTGGAGGCAGCCATATATATATGTACAAGATTGCAGCTGAGAGGGCAATCTAAATTCCTTAAAAGTAGCTAGATGGTGCTTGTATTTGTTGCAAACTATATGCGAGAGAAACCTCAGGAGCAGGGAAATCTGTTGTGAAAATGGAAGAAAAGGATCATGTTTGCAAACAACTACATTTTAAATTAGTGAGCACTACATGCAGCTCTTGTGAGAAGTGTCAAGCACAGAGATATAGAAAAAGCTCGACAGGACCAAAATGTCTTTATGTGAGGCATCACACCAATTATTCACTGAAAATCGAGACTTTGTCCAGCTTGGTGTATCTGGACTTTTAACGACATTCAAACTGACACACGAAAGGAGTCTTCTAGCCCAAGAAGCTTTCATCCCTCAGCCTCATATTATTGCTTTATCTCTGGGCTTCTCAGCACTTGCTTTCCCCTTTTATCACTTGCTCCAGCAAAGTGTCTTTTTACCTAAATTTCAACTATGCTTTTCATTCCAGTGATCTTATCCAGCAGTAATTCCGAAGGATGCGCTGGTTTCTAAATGAAATAGTCCCGCTTCATTTGTTTCCTTGTGCTTGTATCTTCTACCTTATGAACTCTACAGTACTACACGCAGGAACTTGCAAGCTGTGGAGCCTGTCTTCCAGCTGTGGAGCCTGTCTTCCAGCGGAAGGCGTGGTGTCCTTCGGTATGTAACATGGGAAGTAGGCGCCAAGCTCTTGTGTGGTTCTTTAGTCTCCTCTCCTGCCCTATTTTTAGTAATAACGGATTTCCCTTTTGGGAAACTGTAGATGGACCAAGGTTTTGAGAACTGAGGATTTGGGTTTTACTGAAACCCAAAGGAGTTCTCTCTTTTTTTTCCATATTGCATGGGACCAGCGTCCTGAGACCACTGTGTCATCCAGAGTCTTCTCTCTTCCCGCAGACATGTGAGGAAACTAAAAATACAACTTTTAGTGAGAATAATCCTGAGTTTCCCCTGTGGTCCAGATATTGTGAATGTGATAGAAAAGCCTGTAAATCTTACTTGTTTTCTGGCAAATATGATTTTTATTAACTTCCACCCCAAATTCTCCTTTTCATGACCACAATCAGGCCAGCCTAAAGTTCCTCTTTTGCGACCCTGACTTAAAGTGGCATCTCAGCATGAAAGACTTAATGGTGCCTTTAATAATGTTTGTAATATTTTATTCTTTGGGGAGAAGGCTGGGCATGTTGTGTATAATGGAATGAGCTGAATGGCTCTTCACAACAGCTGTGGTAAATGTACAAGTGATTTTTGCTGCTTTGAAAACAGGAAAAAAATCCCAAACCCTCTTGTGTTGCATCATTCTGGCTGGGAAGTGCTCAAAGTTATTGTGACAGGACTGTATTTTGAGCAGTTGTTGGTGATTTGTTTTTTAGCACACAAAGAAAGTAATAAATCTGTCACCCAGAAAAATCAGGTTGTGACCTAAAGGAAGGAGCAAATTGTGGCTTTAGGTAAAAAAGAGTGACCTGTCTATGAGGGTCATTTATCATTATAACAAAATTGCTGGTGCTCTCCGAGCTGACCAGGAAGAAAGGCTGCGGTAAGCAGAATTGAGGGATGCAAGCATCCGAATATTTTTAACTGATCAATATTTTCAGGATTTACAAGCAGCCCGAAACCTGTCAGTGTGCGGAGAAATGCACTGTGCGTCTACTCCAAGCAAGAAAATGAGGGATAAAGCGTTTGATTTGGCAATTAAAAGTGAAATACCTTTTAGATGTGGCATAAATAGTTGAAAGAGTATGGATGCCTTTAGCAGCCTGTATACTTTGTACATTGCTAGAGAGAAGGGAAATAAAACCAAACTCCCCGAGAAGGCTGAAAATTATAAATAAGCAGCAACATAAATCTCTCCAAGGTGGTGATAGTGTTACTTTCTAGTGCTGCATGTGACATGTGCAGAGTGTGAGAGAACTCACCGGGATGCGTGGTTTACTTGCTTGGAAATAAGTCATGAACTGTTTTTGATTAAAGAAGAAATAACCCTCCAAACTTCTTCTTACATCACCATTGCTTATGATACATCATCCTATATGTAAATAGCTTTAAATGTGTCTTTTATGAAAAGAAACAGCAGAAGCAGTTGAGTGCCACAGCTGAGGTTGCACCCATTGCAAAGGATTTCTTTGAGTTTGACTTGTGTGGAATATCAGCTGAGCAGTTTTTGAAAGAAAAGAATATGAGTTCTCTTTATGTGGTTATTCTTAGGTATCAAATCTCTCTCAGAATTTAAAACACTTCTGGAATATATTTTCCTGCTCTTCTCTCCCTTAGTTGTGATTTTTTTGCTTTAATCTTTCTTTTTTTTTGTTTTTTTAATAGAGTTGACAAGAGTGGACACTACAGTAATTTGTACAGTAATTTTTGTGCCAATTGCTGATTTCGAGTGACTGCCTTAGTGCAGGATTGTCTTGTCAGACCAGAGCATCCAATGCTAAAAAACAATTTTAATGTGTTTAGAAAAGCACTTTTGATTCAGGTTATCACCCGCTGTTAGGCGCTACCAGTATTATACAATATAAGGGTTGTTTAACACCTATTTTATACAACGTATGAGGGCATTTTAATGAAAATGTTCTGTGATTAATATGTCTCAAATATATTTCATTCAATTTTTGACTTTAAGATTTAGCATCAAGTTTTGTGTGTGCTTTTGCCCTTGTGTTTGGGAATGTTTTCTTCACTGTGTTTGATACATACCCATAAAATAAACTAGATTGCTCACCATGTCAGATTTGCATTCAATGAAAAACTGAATTAACTCTTTTCCATCTGAGACTCAACCCCAGAAAAATATTATTTCTAGCAATAAGTTATTAACTAAAGCCAGATTTCCAGAAAAGCTTTCATCTATTTTTCGATCACTGTGTTATGTATTCTGGTGGTTTTTTGCTTTCATTAAAACCATTATCAAAGTTTCTAAAGGTGTCTTAGAACACTTGTGCTGCAAATTCTAAATTTTGAATGTAAAAATAAACTATGGAACATCCTAGCCAAAATTCAATAGGTAAAAGATATGTGAAAGCCCTTTTCTAAATACGATTCTTCCATTTTTATCTGATTCAGCATGTGGCTACATATCCGTAAAGGGATAAATGTGTAACTTAGATTTCTTGTATAAAGATAGCAGCATAGATATGTGGAATAATTCTGATGTGTCATTTTTTTAATCTTCAGGCTTAATCTCACCCTAAAATTTGTCAATGTAGTTACTCATGAAACTACAGAAGCAAGAAAAAGTAATTTTTCTTCTCTAGACCAAAAATCAAGCTATCTTGTGAAAGAGGTGAAACAGAGTCCTGTTAAAGTGTTTCTTTTGTTCTTTTACTCCCCTTGCCAGCAATAATGTGACTTTTCATCCTCCAGATGCCTGATACTGCCTGTTCTCTTTCCTCCTTTGACACTAACTTCATTAGCCATCACATTTTCATCATTTTCAAATTTGTTTGAAACTAGCTTGTATTTAAAAATAATAAATAAATAAATTGTAGGAACACCAACAGGAAGACAGGAAAACCCCCAAGGAAACTGATTCAAAACTATGGCATGTAACTATTCCTGTGTTGAAATTACTAATACCTTAATATTTGATTTTTTTTTTTAAGCCACTTCATAAAAATTATACGTGACAACATTTCAAATTACAGCAGTGAAGTAATGGACAAGTAGAAAAGAAACCTGTGAAAAAGGCTTCTGAGTCTGTAAGGTATTTCACAATAAATTCAGTTTTCTGTAACTTTTGGGGTGGATTTGAAGAAGACTTGTCTGGAAATCTCACGTGAGACCCTCTAAGCAATACTACTATTGTTCTGTCCGTGAAGTGCAGCTTGGATTCATTTCAATAAAGATATATTGTATTTTTTTCTGCTTAACAATGAAGTTTACATTTTAGAAAGTGGCAAGATAATGAATTAGCCATAAGGTTATAGGAAGTTGTAGGCAGCAACTAAAGGAGATATGTCTCTGCACACAAACTTAGAACATTTCTAACTTTTACAAGAGTATAAAACTTGATGTTGAAGCCTCTTTTCAGTTAGCAGAGTGTAATGCGTTATTGGCTTGCGAATTGTAGCTGTGATTGAGGAGCTATAAAATACAGGATTTACAAAAGGAGAGAGAATGCAGAACTTTGTGTAATCCAGAGTCAAAACTATTTGGACCTTAAATTATCAGGTATGTGAATAATCCTTCCCAATATATATAAAAGTTAATACTGTTAATAATCTATAAACCTACCAATCGGAGACTTAACTAGATAAAATGTCAAGAGTTGCTATTTCTCAATGTCCTATTAGTACAGAAACAGCTTAATGGCATTTACAACACCGCCATTGTTGTTTTGCTCATACTTATGAACCAAATTCTAAATTAAAATGGGATTTCTCTGCATCTTCTTTGTGCCTTGTGGGAGCCACGGATGTTTCTAAGCAGTTCATTTTTATTGTATTTTTTTTTTAAAGAACTTCCTGATTCAGATGTGAAGTATTAGTGGGACAGAGGTGGCAGATTTTGTCTGGCCAACTTCTTTTTTTTTTTTTCTTTTTTTTTTTCTATTTTTAGAAACAAGTGTATTATGAGGCATAGATTGGCACTTAGATGAGGTTGGGGCAAACAGCTAATCAATCATATCTGAGTAATAGACATCAGTGATATTGCTCTGCAAGGCCTACCCTCTTTGATTTATACTAGGGAGGGTTGTGTTGTTTTTTTTTTTATGGAACTTTTAGAATATTTGTCACTGAATAATGTTTTTAGGACCAAGCCACAAACACAAAACCAATATTTCTTTTGAAGCTGTCGATCAACACTTTGATTAAATTTGCACGTATTTTTGAGAGCATTCAGTCTCAATGGCCATCAAGTGAGATGAAGAGAAGATGCTTCTAAAAGAGCAGTAATATTGGGTCTGAATTGGTGTTGACCATCACCTCATAGAGTTATTTGCAATGAAGCAATGTAAAAAATACAACCAAGTGAAAATTGCAGCCTGTGCTCCCTTTGCGCTCATCTAAAAGTCTGCCTAAACTTCAATGCAATGGAGACTTGAGCCGTGGTCTATTAAGAAGTATTTAGCTATGACGCTTCAATTAATTTTTAGCCTCCTTCGTTCGTTTGGAAGTGTTTAAAAATCCTTAACTCACTTACAATGAAATTCAAACGTTGTGAAAATGAAATAAAAGTGAAATGCACACCTGCAGGTGCTGTAGTGGGACGTGGCTGTCTTTGCACGGTGATATTCTTGCTTGTGAGCAATTGCAGTGTGTGTTGTGTTTGAGTATAATAGCAGATATTACAATGCTGATGAGCAGCTGAGTACTTCATCTAGTTTTGGGTCCCCAGGACAGGAAAGAATGGATTGAACTGGATAAGCCCTGAGAAAAATGTGGTGTGGATTCAGTGTTGAAGCTGCTTTCAGCCAGAGGCTGGACAGAGGTGCTCTGACATCCCTCCTGGCTGAAACGATCCTGCAATTTTATTTTTTCCTGACAGGACTAGGTGTTGAGATTTTTGTGACTGTCCAGGGCATCTGCATCCTCCAGAGGACTTTTCAGATGCCTGCAAAAGGTCTTGGAGTTGAACTGGGTTGTCTTTCAGAGGCAAAAACTTAGAGAGGACTGTGTCCTCGGGAATCTGTTCTTACCACTAATCTCTTATTGGAAGGGCTCTAATCAAATGATATTAGAAAACTCATGAAAATATACCCAGAGTAAGCACTCTGTCATTCGAAGGCAGTGTAGAACATAGTCACTAGTGAGGCAATTGCAGTAAAAGGTGTAGAAAATTATGCTTTTGGGTAAGTGATCGGGGCAAGATGCATGTAGGCATGAGGAATATGTGATCAAGCTTCCTTTAACTATGCTTTGGACCGACGAGACTTGACTACACTGATAAGATAAAGCCAAGACATTACAACTGAAGCAATCCAGAGTGATTTCTTAGCCTGTCGCAAGTCAAAATTAAATGCAGTTTTAATTGTATCCTTGAGGAAAACTAAAATATAAAGCAAAGGGAACTCCGTGTTCCTCAGTGCTATGCAGGGGAGGCATCACAATGAAAAAACCTTATCTAACTGTTTGTAAACTGGTGTTTTGTCTTGAATATGCCAGTGGACATGCCATTTCGATGCCCTTCTGTTGTTTGCTTTGGTCACTCTGCTCCTCATGTACTAGTACTCGATTTGTCTCCAAAACATCCTTCCTAACAAAGAGGTTTTTATTAAAAGCCAACATAATTCTGATATTTTGCTAAGAAAGACTGATAGCGTTCAGCAAAACAGAGAGTAGCCTTAGCAGTGTCTGATTTTTACATGGCTCTGACTGCAAAACATTTGCAGCAGAGTAGGGATGGCCAAGGGAGTGGAGAGGAACAGCATCCTGAGTCTATCAGTAATGCTGCGTCCTTCCTTTTCGAAACCTTTGCATTTGAACACGTGAATTAGTATTTCCTCCTGCCGTCTCAGGCTGAGTACCCCTGTGCTTATGACTCTGAAGTCCAAGAGCCATACTGAGACAGAGCTTTCTAAATAAGGGAGCCTCATGCTGTTAAAAATGCTTGTTCGGGTTTTTTATTTTCCCCTTGAGGAGTCTTATTTTGGGGCTGTGTAAATAAATGCAATAATTGCTCGGAAACAAAAGGATGCAGAGAAACGATATTGCAATATAGCAAAGAAAAAGGCTGGCAATCCCACCTTCGTTACCTGGATCTCAGCAGCTTTGCAATTAGATGTGACACATCAGAAGGGTGTACGGGTCATCAGTAAGACGAGATGTGCCTATTCAGAATAACAGCAAGGTTTTAAGCAAAATAGCACGGGGATCCAGAGAGGAAATCCAGAACTACTATTATGGTTTCACGTCTCCCAAATGCTTTGGGTTTGTCTCTTGTACCCCACTTGTTTCTGTGTGGGTTTTGTTTTGTTTTTGTTTTTTTTTTTTAGGATATAATTGCTGCTGAACATTCTGCAATCGTTTTTCATAGTCCTGTAGGTCTTGAGTACTGGAGTGACAAGGAGTTGAATATCTTTAGGTGCCATGGTTGCACAAAAGACCTGATGCATAGAACTGCTTACCCGGCTTTCATATGAGCTGTAGAGTTATGGCCAAAATAAAAATGCACCAAGTGAATGCAAAAATCTGGGTTTGCACCAACAAAAAAAGAGCAAAGAAACCTAAATACGCATGCAAAAGTGATGTAGGCAGTGCTTCTTCCAATGAGCAAGGACAGGTAGGGTCAAAACTCAATAACGAATTGCTGAAGATTTTAATTTGTAAACTTTTTAATTTTTTTTTAGGAATTACCGTTTACTTCAAATGAGGAGAAAATATTTGTTACAGATGCATTAGGTTAGAAAAATAACTTTGCTTAATTAAAGTTTGTTGTAAGCCAAGTATAAATAGGGACAGAGGCAGTTCCAAGTATAATGGGAGCAGAGCCCCCAGGTTAGTGTGGCTCCTAGGTCATGTTGCGTACTGGTGTAATAGGGTGTGAAGTGTTTCAATGACTTGCTTAAGATACTACAGTGACCCTGTGGCAGAGCCAAAAATAAAACTCGAGCACTGGGTCCCGATCCAGTGACCTATTCCTGGAAACATTGCTGCTGTAGTCTCAGTAAGCGAGCATAAAGCCTTTATGAAACCTGGAGGATCTATAGCCTTCTGACAACAAATTTAAAGACAAAAGAAAGTGGCATTGCCAGTCTGTGTCTCTCCTATTTCCCTTTTTAGCCTCAACTTCAAGTCCATTTTGGCACAAGCCTGTTAGCCCACTTTGGCTACTTGTGGCAGAATATTTCAGACAAGGATGCTCTTGTGGAACCAGAGCGATTTACTGCAGAGAGGGAGTGCTGATTGAGATGAAAGCCATGCAGTCCCCTGCACATAATCTGTGATGCCTTCTTTTGGACCAAAATAAACATAAGAGTTGACTAACAGACTAGCCCTGGTGTGGGATCTCTGAGCTCTCTCATAGATCTCGGAGAGCTTCTTCAGCCTTTAAGGTAACAGACCATGTTGGAGGCAAGGAAGCCTACACTGTTGCTGTTGATAATTGTGGGTAACAAACTACCAAGTAAGAAGAAAAATGTGAAATTAAGTTCCTCTGTGTAAATGTATTTTCATACATTTGTGTGTATTGATGCAGAGGATACTTGAAGCTTTTTTTTTTTTTTTTTTTTGATGAGGATATCAATTAGAGGACTTTGCAATGGGGGAGAGAAGACTCTTCTCTGCCAGGAAAAAGAATAACTTGCAGAGCATTCTAGACACCCTGCATGCCATGGAGCAGTGTCCTATTTGGCTCTTGCATGCATACTATGTCCACATCAAATATCAGCTTGAAAGACAGATCTGAGAGTACACACACGTGTGAGGTAAGATGCCAGCTGCACACTAAACACTTCAGACAAAAAAGAAATCTCCTGACTCAGACAATGCTTCTAGAGCTACTGAGATAACAAACTGAAATTCCTAAAATGCAGGATGTCCTGCTACAGGAGGGGCCATTAAGAAAGAGGTGGAAGGAAACTGGACAATTCCAAAGAGAACCAGTCACACAACCCTGTTTTCAAGACCAAATCCAAAAATGAGGCATGCAAGTAAACATCTAGAAATCATATATACAAATAAAAATATATTTTCTATATGTTTATATATGAGAGAAAATATATATAAATTTCTATATGTTTATAAATATATAAAAATTATTGAAGCTAATGGACTCTATGACCCCCACTATTTTAAAGGGGATATGGTCAGTGTTGTCAGTTATACTAAAGGAGCTGAAGTTGTTCTTTAGACATTTGACAGTAAAATGAAGCTAAGTGATTTATCTCCCCTAGCTAATGGAAAAAACAGTAGTTCTCCTCCTGATATGTCTTGACAAGGCTGAATATAATTGATAATAATGCAATAACTTTAGCTACTCGAAACAGACTCTAAAGAAACTCAAGCCCTGCTCTTACTCCCTCTTTAACTCGCTCATCAAATCTTTGAAATGTGCTTTAGGCAAAACCTTCACTTTCAGGAATTTGGTTTCGCTTATTATTGGTTTCGCTTATTATTAAGCTTTTTAATTGTTTCATTTTTTCTAGTCCTCTTTTAGCCATGGAACTTCATAAAGAGAATTTTATTAACAGAATTTTGTTCTAAGTACAATACTAAATCAAAATTTTACACGGTATTTGGTCTGTGTGCATATTGGAATGTGTTTAATATATATAAAGTTCAGTATTGACGTGTGAAAATGTGTATATAGATATACATTAGTTTTTATGCATTATATGTATATAAAATGTACAAAGACTATAGCCAACTATTCTTGTTAGTGATCTGGGACAAAACAAGTTTGGAAACAATTAAAGGATCCGTCGAATAAAATTGATTTGCTTCATTTAGCTGGGTGGAGATTTTTGCAAGAAATAGCACAGGAGAACACATATATTTGACAACCGAAAACAATTTCAGAAAACTGCAGTTTGAGGAGCACAGAACCAATTTGTCTTAATGAATTAAGATGCACAGAAGAACGTGGCAGAACATTTGAGTTTTTTTCATTCTAATTAATAGTCATATGTTTTAGGCGTTTTTCCCTATTATGTTCTAGTTATATTGGAAAAATGTACAATGTAGATTTTCTTTCTTCTGAGATGAAGTGTAATACTACAGAAAAACATTAAGCTAAAGAGGAAAAAAAAAAAAATCCTGGACATTCTCACTGGCATCCATGAAATGTAGTTCTCAAATATCAAATGGATGTACATGAAAATTAGCTCAGGCTTTGCCTCAGAGAAGCACAGGACCGGATGCCAAAGTTCCTATCCTATGATGCAATAAATTCTAGTTTATTAGCAGAGCTTCAGTTTTCAGCTGAAAACAACCAAAACCTGCATTATGTACTTTACTGGGCGATGTGACTCGGTGCTCCTTCATGGAGCAACGGATGCAACTCTCCACAGGCTTTCCTTACAAGAGAAGAGTTAGCAAAAAAACCAACTTGAAATTAAGTTATTTTTAGCGCAGTTAAGATTGATTTATACTAGAAAGAAAATATTTCAAACTATCCTATTGCTCATTACGTTTTTCCGATTTAACCTACACACACGGAAAAGCAATATAACCTGGGCAACATCAATCATCCAATAGGTCCCATTTCTTCTGTGAATGCCACTTTTCTTTTTAGATTTTTCCGTGCAACTGCTCTTTCAGCAGATAATAACGTTTAATACGTTTGCTCGTTAAGCCAAATATAGGAATAATTTTGCAGTTGTGTTCTTTCAACGTATGGAATGTTCTACCACATTTTGGAAAATGTAATGGATGTATGTGGGGTACAGAGGGGCATATTCTTTTAGTGGGTAAATATTTTGGAGGATCAGTAGACTTGTCCTAATTAGGTTAAATGTCAAATTGTTGCCTATTGGGGCAAAATGAAGTATGTACATTCTTAAATTGAACTGTCTATATCAGTCTAAGATGTTGTTAAGGATTGATTAGACCTAACACAAGAGAAACCAGAGCCAATGGCGTAACTTAGGTTCTATTAAGGTTCTGTTTTGCTGGTATTATGAAAGGTTTTCTAATGATCACAAAATTTCCAAGGGATGCTCCTTTCAGAAACATACAAAGTTTGTGTGTTAATACCACAAAAACAATTTCTTGTGCTTGTTGTGTGCTGATTTTGAGACCATCATAGATGAAAATTCTCCCTTATTTAAGCTCTGACAGCTCTTCAAAATGTATTTACGGAGTGTCTGCACGAGCACGCGATACCTTATTTTAATGGGGTCCTTTTCACAGCAGCTAAAAGAGTTCACATCTATGCAGGTGGAAATTTGGGGTTGTTTTTCCTGCCCAACTTTGCTAAAAAAGATGGCTTTTCATCACTGAAATACCACTTCCTTATAGAAATGTGTTCTTGTTGGACTGCCCTGGCACTAGTTTGGGAGAATACCCACCTGGCAAGGAAATGTAACTTTTAGGCATCCTGTGGCTACTTTTAGTCATATTGTGATATGATTTCTAATAAGAAAGGTTACCTTCATCAAATTCTCTTTAATGGACTACCTGACACTGGTGTGTGAGGAAAGAAGGTTGTCTGAACATGCTGTGTATCCTATGTGCTGTGTATCTTCTGTGAGAAAAACATTTTCCTTACAGGCCAAGGTAGTTATTCTTTAGTTGTAGTACCAGTGTGTTTATCTTCAGTGCTGGTGGTTTTATTCTGGTTTTGGCTGAGAATGAGTAGCTGGTATAGGAGATGTTGGACTTCGTTGGACCAGTTTTCAGTCTGGACCAGTGCCTCCCTTAGGCTGTGGCCAACACCTGCTGCTCCCCAAAAGCAGAAGGAAGCTCTTCTCTGGCAAGTTATAGGTTTCTGCTCCTTGAGGTAAAGGCTTTTCTTGAGAGCTTTTGGGGATTTACGTATGCTGCTGGCCAAAGGGGTGACTTCTGCAGTCTGTCACACCAGGATAATCTGCAGTCAGATGGGGCACTACAGAAGAAAAGGATATACTGGTATTGCATAATTAGCACACCGTAGGACAAGTTACTTAGGGAAGTATTTTACTGTCCAAAGGCAGCTGAGTGTTACAAATAATCGTTCCTGAGCTCTACCAAAGACTTTCTCAGCTGAATATGAACTCTGGGAGCATCGTCAGGTTTGTAATGGTTTCCTCTAGTCATGCAATGCTTTTTTTCGGGTGGGGGGGAGAAGAGAGAGGCAAGCATGTGGTAAAACAGTGCTTAGGCTCACTAAGTGTAGGTGTTTGGTAGATGTGTCAGCTGGTTTCTGAGAGTGCTCTCTTGTAATGGTGCCTGCCAAAAACACTTGTAGGTGATCAAGCCCCAGATATATTAAACGTTGAACTATTGCCAGATCTTTTCTACGTTTCTTCAGACAACTTAATAGATCTATTGCTCTTGTTTCAGTGTGAGAAAGAGGTGTAACTTTCCTCTTCACTAGCTCGGTTTCACATCCGTGTGGCCGTATTCAGCAGCCTATCTATGCAGCACGTGGGCAGGATAAAAGCATTTTATGAATTGAACAACAGTGCAAAAGCAAAATTAAAATGAATTAGAACATGAACTCGGGGGAGAATTTTTTTGTGTTGTTTTTTTTTTTTTTCCATGGAACAGGAACTCAAATGTGATAGTAGCATAGAAATATTTTACAGCTTTTCTACTTTTCTCTACTGGAATCCAGGTGCCTGGGTGCCAGCTTGCACACATTTATGATGCACATCTGCGGGGATCCTTATTGTAGGTTTGATTTATTTGATTTATTTGGGAGGCATATGGTGCTTTGGAGTATGGTAGGAGATGCAAAGTCCTCTGCAAGCATCAGAATATTTCTGCAGCTTTAACTGTACTGGTGGAAACCCTTTGTGAAGCACAGCAATTTAAGTTACAGGCTTGAGGGGAATCTAATAATTTAATGAGAACTTCTACGTCCTTCCTGTCAAGCAGCCCTGGGATGCTTTCAGGGTTTTTCTTTCCTGAAATAAAACAATAAACCCATTTTACAACATTTATGTGTTTAACGACATGCGTACGGTGGAGAGAGTATTTTTAAAGCAAAATCAGTGTGTTGGTGTTTACTCAGTACTTGTTTTCATTCTGACGTCTCATAATTGCTGTTACTTGATTGTTTTGTTTTACAGTTTTTTATATGTGCTGGTATGTTCAAAAGCAGATGCTTATGCTGCCACCTGTATACAATAATCAGCTTGTGCAACCTCAGGGACGAGCTCTGGTGGCATAAGCTGTAGTACTTAAACCGAGGCGTGTGCTGGAGCATAATCTCACATGCCTTTGGAGTAGATCTGCTCCCAAGTTGTAACACAGCAGAAGAGCAGCACAGGCTTCCTAACACCAGCCTAGTGCTACTTAGGGGTCATCTGCTTCCTTCTCACTACCAGCTTCAGTGCTAGCTTAGATGCCTTGTGCTTCACAGTCACCTGGTAGCAAGAAGGGAGTGTTTTCCTTTAGGACAGGGAAATCTGCCTCAACTGATGTGTTTAAGTGTCGCTTAGACGTGGTGTTGGGTGATATGGTTTAGGGGTGAACTTGTAGTGTAGGGTTAATGGTTGGACTCGATCCCAAGGGTCTTTTCCAACCTGAATTTTTCTATGATTCTATGGTGAACAAGAAGCTTCCAGCAGCTCAGGGAGCGTATCAAAGCTTCAGGTCGGTGTGTATGAGAAGGGGAGAGCCCATGTCCCACGAAAGACCATTGCTAGTCCCATATGAATGATTGCTAGATAAGGAAAAACCCAATCCAAGGAACATCGTAGCGTTACTAAAAGCTGTTCAGCGCAGCACAGCACGCGGCCATAAATTTCATGCGAAGGTTATAACAGTTTTCTCAACAATTACACACTGTATGGCTCTGAAAATGACAGTGAGCTCATCTGACATGTCTTTATAATAAAATGTTAGGGTGGTGGGGGGAAACCCAGGAATGAGAAAAATGAGAACGAGTCGTGTTCTCCTTTCTAGCGGAGTATCAGGGAATGCTACGTGAGCGTGCACCATGAACTCATACGGGGGACAATGATGATGAGGATTGTATTCCCTGGGGCCACAGTCTCACATGCAGAGGCAGTGCCCAGCACTTCTTGCTCTGATCTGTGCCAACAGGCAGCGAAGTCTGGAGACTGAGGCATTTCAGACCACCTTGGTATGTGGAGATGCTTGTCTCAAACGCAGAGGCATTTTAATAACCGGTGTGCTCCTGCAAGGGAGCCTCATTTTTCTCTCCTGCTTCCTGTCCCCTTTCCTTCAGGTCTTCTCCAGTGATCAACAATTATAGGTACTAGATGCTGCGGGACCAGAACTCTCTCTCTTAAGTAAAAACAGCACTTAGGTGAAAAACAGTATCTCCATCAGGAGCTGGAGCTGGCAGGATTTCTGTTCTTTTTCTCTGTTCTGTCTTAATATCGCCTATTAATAGAGATCATAGAATCATAGAATCCTAGAATGGC
>NW_009705022.1:0-47345 GCF_000703405.1 Apaloderma vittatum
CCTGCCCTTCCTTTGACCCTGGTCCACAGGCGCTCAGTTCTTTTGTCATCACTCCCCAGGTGTAGCTCCATGGATTCTAGCCTTTTATGGACATAGAGGGCAACATCCCCTCCTCGTTTCCCCTGCCTGTTCTTCCTGAACAGTTTATATCCCTCTAGTCCAACACACCAATCGCAGGAGTCGTTCCACCATATCTCTGTGATGCCGATCAGGCCATAGTGCTGCAGACTCACAAGCACCTCTAGCTCTTCATGTTTATTACCCAAGCTGCGGGCATTCATATAAAGGCATTTGAGCCAGGCCTCGGATAAGTTACCAGGACCCCCCAACAAAGTACTATTGCACCGCATCTTTGCCAGTGACTCTGCTTCTGATGTTGCTACATGTATCCCAGGGTTGTTTTCATTTGATGTGATTGTTATCCCTTCCCCCTTCATATTTAGTTTAAAGCACGCTCTATGAGCGCTGCCAACTCATGACTGAAGATCGTTTTTCCCCGTGGCGTCATTTGAACCCCATCCAGTTTTAGTAGACCAGGTGCCATGTAAATCTCCCCATGGCTAAAAAATTCAAAGCTAGACCATCCTTTCCTTCCTCTTCTGGGCATGCCAGGCCAGACAGAGTCAGGCAGCAAGCTCTTTCTTCTCAAAAAGGTTTTTGTAAATACAGTGATTTGTACAGCAGTTGCTTTCATTGTGGTGATTATTTCCATTCCATTCTATATTTCTAACCAGAAAAATCTCCGTGGAAAAGATTCACACAGAAATTATCTACCTCAAATGCCAGCTAAGAAGCTTTCCTAGTCTCCTTTTCATTCTTTCATGTTCTCTACTATTGAATTTTATTTGCACATCTTATTATATGCATTAAATTCGTATAATCAAGTGTTAATATGTGCCACGAGTACATATAAAGTGCTTTTTTCCTCCATTAGGTTTTTGGTTCTGGAAACTCAGCAACAAAAAATCCAGAAAGTAACAGCTGACTAATTTTACTGGCATTAAAATTTATTTGTATATATTTAGATTTAGACTTTGTGTGTTTCATTTTTTGCTTTGTTGTTTTGCTGTGTTGGCTGGAAGGACTACGCTAAAATCCACCTGCCACTCAGTTTAATTTCTTGTGTTTAGGGCAGTACAACGTTCCATGTAAAGCTAATCAATACAAGGATTTATGAAACATCGAAACTGAACAGTCTAACGGAGGAAATTATAGTCAGTTCCAGTTATTAAAGATTTCCTATACTAAATTTAGTATAAGAGAATCCTTATACATCTTCTTTTAGGGTATTTGTCAAATGCATAGGCTGAAGAAACAATTGTGGTTAGTTCCACTGCAATATGTCTCTATTTGTTGCTTGCTATTTAATGCTAGCTCGAAGGAAGCAAACCATGTCATGCAGAGGTGAAATACTGATTCGGTTTTAGTCACTAGCAGCTCTTCCATTAATTTCTTTTGAAATTTTACCTGATGTGCAAAACATGGTGCAATGGAAAAAGAAATAGCAAATTTTATAAGATGTAGGATAAAAACATAAATGGCTCTGTATCCTTCCTGTGTTCAACCATCTCACATTGCAAGCTAGATTACATATACATGTACATATGTATACATACATATAGGCATATATGTGCTTATATAAGGTGTATATATACGAAAAAAAATGAAAGAGATCTCCTCATATCATTATCTCAGGTAAATGTAGGGTCTGTAGCTGAAGATATTTTTTTCCTAGATTAGCAATACGTTTCCTAATTTTCTTCGTTCACCTTCAGTATATACCAAAGACTTTTGCCTCTGCTTTCATTCTTTTTCATGACTAATTATAATGGTTTATCATTACAGCAAATTTTATGAACATATTTGTGTCTCAGAGCACTGTGACTACTTAAAACATACATAGAGACTTTCAAATACTTATATTTAGGAGGACTTGAAGATATTCCCAGTCTTATTTTTTTCATTGTAGTTGACAGATAAGCAATTACTTTTTTTTTAGATAAAATTACATGCAGATGATGAATTCTCCTTTAACACTATATACATGTATGCATATACATATATTTGTATGCATATATGCAAGAACACACACGCACACACTCTATGAAGTTTTGTTACCTAATAATATAACACTAGATGCAATTATAACAAAACATTCATCTGTCGCATTATACACAATCTGTATCATTTACAAATCACCATGCAAATATCATTTCAATATAGAAACATGTAGATCTGTATTAAACACTGAAAAAAAGAAAATTATATGCATATGTCAGTGTAAGTCCTGCTACTGGGCTAAGTTGTCCATTTGTGTTGGCACTGACCTGCAGTTATTTAGAGCACTTCTTTTTTTTGGTCTCTCCAAGTGTAATTGCAAATCTTGGTGAGTTACTTGTTTTGCTCTTCTGAATAATGTCTCAAATCAAAAGTTGTTTTCTAGCTTCTATTGTTTCTCTCACAGATGCCAAATATTTCATTGGTAATTTGTGGCACATTAGTAAGCGAGTTGTTACTGAGTCTTTCAAGATTTAAAATATATTCTCCTGAGGTTATGATTCGCAGACATCTTCCCTTGCCTTTTGTCCATCCCTCACTTACAAACTACAAGATAATAGGACCTGTGAAGAGCAAGTAATAAGCAATAAAAAGCTCATTTCATTTGGCTATAGACCACTTTGAGAGATAACATGCAAAAGGCAAAAGTCACAAACCATACAATTTTCTTCCAACATGGCAAGAAACAGATTACAATTTCATTTTTAACAAAAAAAAAAAAGTGTTTAAAACAGTGAGTACAATAACAAACCACAAAGAAACAGGAGGATGAAGTTTGATTCTTTTTTTCTGCTTCTTGTTTCTACCAGACATTGGTCAGCAAGCAAAAGGCAAGATTTCAAGAGTTCCAGTTCATTCACTTCAGTACTATCCATTTCTCCAAGTGACTCTTTGCTTTACAAGAAGTTTCCTTGGAAACAATTGTCAACTGCATTGTAAAGATTAACTTGTACACAAATGACCAAAATAGATATTTCATCACTGCAATTCATATATAAATACAAATGGTGGTAATCTACTATTAATGGCATTAAATAGCTTATGGTAATAAAACACTGACTGTAGTCAAAGCTGGCTTGCTTGTGAAAAGGAGTTATTTTAGGGCCATGCAACTGTATGCTTCAGTTCTCACTCAAAAAAAAAAAATAGTCCAGTCTTTATCTTGTTAGTTTCTATTTTCAAATCTTTACGCGTTTCCCCCTGGGACATGTGATATGGCAACCTAAGACAGACAAAACAACAATAGAAATGAAAAGATTATATAGCAGTAAGAGATATATAGTTTCAGAGAGACAAACCACAGAATAAGATGACCAAGGTGTAGTAAAATCCGTTTCTGGTAACATAAGAAATAAGCTGAGGAGTACTTAAAAGCATTAATAGGGATGAGACCCTGTCTTTATAGCTGGACAGGATCAGGTTCCTATTTGGGCTCACTCAGTATGTGCTGTAAGTATTCAATGCCAATATTCAAGACACAACCCTGTAATGTCATTACAAGGTCCCATCACAGTCACTTGCACATTTCCTTTGGCACAGCAAATTTTTTTTTGATGGGGGACAGGGTCAACAGTCAAGAAATCCCTGCCCTCTAATAAGACAGCAGGAGAAGAAAAACACTTGCTAAGCACTTCAGCTGTTCTCAGATTCATAAAAAAACATGAAGTTGTGGAGATTAAAATGTTTCTTTTTCCTGTTGGTCAGCTGCTAGCAAACCTTTGGGAATTTGCTAGGTAAAATCTCCAGAAACTCTGAGGCGCTTCTTGCTCTCACCTCAGTAGAGTAGCTGTGGCAGAAATTCTAGCGCCAGATATACCATCACAGGGCACATTTTCCATTATGCTAGAGGGCAAGACAGGGGTAGCAGTTGTCTCTGAGACATTAAAACTAATAAAAAACAATAAAGGCACCTCTTCAGATCTTCAGAATGCTGACAAAGAGCATGAAAAGCAAGACAACGTAGAGGAAAGCGGTAAGACACTGATGCCTCCAAGAAGGGAAAGGAATTTTGGACAAGGAGAGAGAAGGAAGATCAGGGGGCTGGAGCATCTCTCCTGTAAGGACAGGCTGAGAGAGTTGGGGTTGTTCAGCCTGGACAAGAGAAGGCTCTGGGGAGACCTTATAGTGGCCTTCCAGTACCTGAAGGGAGCCTACAGGAAAGTTGGGAAGGGACTGCTTACAAGAACAGTAAACAGGAGGAGGGGCAATGGTTTTAAACTAGAGAAGAGTAGATTTAGAATGGGCATTAGGAATAAATTCTTTTCTGTGAGGGTGGTGAGACACTGGAACAGGTTGCCCAGAAAAGTTGTGGAAGCCCTCTCAAGGTAGGCCTGTTCAAGGCCGGACTGGGCGGGTCTTTGAGCAAGCCAGTCTAATGGAAGGTGTCCCTGCCTGTGGCAGAGTGGTTGGAAATAGATGATCTTTAAAGTATCTTCCAACTCAAAATATTCTATGATTCTTACTCTGGAAGTTTGGTTTGGATTTAAGCTCATGCTCAAACCCACAGCCCCTGGGATTGAACACAGCACATTTCCGTTTGTACATTACACTAAGAAAATCTCATAGTCCTGCTTTTTCACTAATTTTGCACCCTTCACACTGTAGGAGAGTCTTTTTATCAATCTTAGTCTGTATCCCAACCTTCTTGCGCAAAGGTTAAAAAGAATGTATTGATTATACTGTGAAGTGTGCCAATGACATTTCTAAGGTTGTGTAGTACAAATCTATAGATAGCTAGGGAATGTTCATGCTTGATCAAGTTCTTGTTATTACTGGGAGAAGCTCAAACCTTAACAGATGAAAGATGTTTTTCAGATTACCTAGCTCTGTAAAATATTTTTCCTGATTCGGAGCATTTTGACTTCCCCTTACTATTAATGTAACACAAATCACAGATGAGTCTACAGAAAGAAACCGGGATGAAATCCTGGTTATGGCAGATGTGTCACCAGCTTCAAAGTGGTCAGTATTTCACTTCAGGTTCTTGATATAAAGTAGGAATATAAATCTTCATTTGTAAGCAAACATTGATCAAGGTAGTTGTGTCAGATCTACTCCTAGGCCTTTCTTCTGCCTGTTTTGCAGATGCCACAACACCCCTTAAGCTATTCTCCTTTCTGCTTCTGAAACGGGACACGAAATTCTGGAAGTTAGTGCCCTACTGCTGTCTTACTGTGCATTGGTAGGTCCAGAAAAAGCATTATCAGTGAAGCCTGGCTTCTCATGGATTTGCGTGCTATGGTCAGATGTCCCAGTGCCTCGCCATGGAGGAGCTGTGACTGACAATCTTCATGCCGTTGGGGCATCACAGTGCTTCTCCTTCTGGGCAGGTTCTGTGGTTTGACAAGGACTTCACTGCTTCTGAATTTTTTTCCCTCAGGTTGACACAAGAAGGTCTCCCTCCCAGTAGTCTTATTTTCATGAAGTTTTTTGGAATCTTATGAGCACTAAAACTGCCAGTCAGCTGAAAATCTTCTTTAAAACTTGTCTGGTCAGATAGATGTATGTACACAGACTGGCAGACACAAACACTTAAGACTTGCTTCTGTAGAAAGACAAGTTAAAAAGAATTAGACTTTAAGCACATTTCTGACAGGATTCCTCTGTAGGTATACAGGCTCTAGCCACAAGAGCTCAGAAACTTTCATCAGCCCTATCCACCCTGGAACTGCTCAATTCCACACAGTTTTTGTTGCCATTACAAGTCATTCTGGAGCCTACTGACAAAAGGAGAGAAAACATGCAATAACCCTTCAAGGGAATAAACAAATCAGCCTTTGAGTCTCAAATGAGTGCTGAGACACAGGTCTCAGGGCTGACACTTGAGCTCCAGACTTTAAAATCTGCTTTGCCCATGTGTCAACTGTGGCTGTGAATACCGAAAGGCTAAATGGCTTTCTTGCCGACAGAAATCATGTATACCAGAGAGCAGTTCAGTTCATGAGTCATTGGCTAAGCAGATGTCAGAAAGCATGATATCTAAAGTTGATTTCTGATGGAAATGTCAAAGGAGGTGTCTCTAATGCTGAAGTCACTTCCCAGTGATGGCTTGCCACTGGTTTATAACCACTTTCTGCTCTGCATCCATCTACCATGAAAGCTGCTGTGGTACTACCTTGCATCTGTGCTCAGACTGAACTGGATTAGATCCTTTTAAATGAACTGTATAAACTAGTCACATGACCAAAACTGAACTTAAGTTTTAGGCAGAACTATTGTGCCGAAACTACCCATATTACTATCCCTTCATCATGACCTAAATACAGGAGTTTGGAAATACAAGTGTGCCCTATGAGAAGGAAATCTCATGCTTTGAGATTTCTTCCTAGAAGTGATTCTCTCCACAAGGTCCTGAGCAATTTCTAGCAGAAAATTTTACACTACAGACACAAATTTGGTGTTTCTCTCAGAACCCCATCTCAAAACCTGATAGCATAGATTCAAGTTCACTAAGGGATCTGCTATTCTGGAGAAGTTCAAGAGATTTTGATCCAAGACAAAAATATATTTGTGAGATTTTCTTACTATCTATTCAGAGATACATTCATTCTTCTGATCTCTTGTTCTTTATTTTAAATTTTTTTTCCATCAAATAACTAGGTATTATCTCTGAAATATCTTGATCAGTTCAAGTATTAATAATAATAATAATGCCGTGCTTTGATATTGTCCCTTTTATTTGGAGATCTTGAAGCACTTCATACAAAAAGATCATTATTATTAGCTTCCTTTTATACATTTGGAGACCAAAGCATAGAACATGAAAGTAATTTTTCCAAAGCCACTCTGGAGAGCTAGGAATTGAAACCAAATTTCCTTGGTCTTGGTTCCCTATGCCACCCTAATTCCATAAAATATTGACAAGTTACATGATAAAGCATACATATATCACATATTCAAATCTGGAAGGTAGGAGTAAATAAGCTGAAAGAATTGAGAAATTCTCCCTGGTAAATTCTATGGCACATGCTAGGATCTGTGTCAGCACTACTAGACTGTTTTCTCTGCTGTCTGCACAAATTTCTGCAGCTTAAGATCTTTGCACTTCACCATATTCAGATTTCTTTTTCAAAATTCACATATTTTCATCTGTTCTGTCTGGAATTTAATACTGTGGTGCTTTTCCTCTTTCTGAACTTCTTAACATTTCATCACCTCTCAAAAAGGCCACACTTGTGGTAGTTATCAACTTATCTTGCAGAATGTGCAAAATACCGACTTTGGTAGGTCCCTCATCAGTTTACTCCCTGTGGTCCAGAGATATTTTTTGTTGTTTTTAAAATTGTTTCAGATTTTTATTCAAATAAGTTTATGCATTTACCAGTATTTTTCCCAAGCTTCATGACTCTCCCACAGAGACTAAACTTCATACACTTGATGTTCTTAGAGCTATGTCCTTTCATCTTTCTAGAACAAAGCCATTTTGAAAATCTCTCAGGCTTTTTGTAGCTTTTGGTAATAAATCCAGGGGGATTTTTTTTTTTTTCTTCCCAGAGGCTCTCGAAGGGATTTCAAATTGTATGAGGGTCTTACATGCATTGAATAAACTGTCCCTCCCCTCTCAATTAGGGCTCACTTTACTGAGGCTCAGGCAACATCTGTAGATTGTTTTAGGGGAATCCCTACTTCTGCGCTGTGCAGGGCAACTACGTGGAGTTCAGTTCATAGGCTCACCAGAGACTGCTCCAGGATAAGAAGTTCTAGATGAGGTCCCCTGGAGTTGTTAATTAGACAATTTATTGCCTGCCTTCTTGTGAGGTAACTGGCAATTGCCGGTAGAGGGATCCAGGTGGACCACTGCTGGAGGAAGAAAGATTATGATAATTAAAGTTCTCTGAGATGCATTTGGGTAGACAGCATAGATCCCATGTTGCCTTTCCTTCCTATGGGTGCAGAATCCTTGAACCAGTGCTTGTACAGATACAACACCAGGAAACCGAGACTACTTTGCCTTTTATGCCCTGTGTTATCAGTATTTACAGACCAGGAAGGTACACCTGGCTTAAAAGATACGAGTAGGTATTTGTGAGGTATGCACAAGTAAGTAGAGTGATCATGTGGCCAAAAGCATCACAGATAGGACTTTTAATATTCATGCCATAAAGTCATGCTACTAATGCACTGGTTTCTGGTAATCCTCAGCAAATGGCTCCTATGTTTATTTTACTGATTTTGTTGTTTCTGTTTATTTTTCTACAAAAATAGACTTACAAAAAGGAATCAAAATGTGCAAAGTCTGTATTCTAATGTATACATAGAGTTCAGGTCTGCTTTTTAGTTGCATGAGCTGTTCATGGTTGTGTTTGTTGAGTTCTTCTTTAACTTCAGTTCTGGGGCCCTCAGCTCAAGAGAAACAGGGAACTGCCTTAGAGAGTCCAGCGCCACAGAGAGAATCCAGAGCCACAAGGATGATGGAGTGGAACAACTCCTTTACTAGGAAAGGCTGAAGGAGCTGGGTCTTTTTAGCCTGGAGAAGAGGAGGCTGAGGGGTGACCTCATAAATGTTTATAAATATGTCAAGGGGGAGTGCCAGGAGGACAAAGCCACGCTCTTTTCAGTGACATTCAATGACAGGACAAGAGGCAATGGGTACAAGATGGAACATAGGAGTTTCCACAAAAATATTAGGAAAAACTTTTTCACTGTGAGGGTGACAGAGCACTGGCACAGGCTGCCCAGGGAGGTTGTGGAGTCTCCTTCTCTGGAGACATTCAAAATCTGCCTGGACATGTTCCTGTGTGACCTACTGTAGGTGATCCTGCTCTGGTAGGGAGGCTGGACTAGATGATCTTTTGAGGTCCCTTACAGCCCCTGACATTCTGTGATTCTGTGTGATTCTGTGCTTGCTTTTGCCCCTTTACTGTTGTTTTAACCTTGTTTATTTACAATTAGCTCAGTACTCTGTATCATGCAGCATTTAATGTGTTAAGGACTGAGCTTTAAAATAGATATATCATTACTATGATATCAGGCAAAATGACTGGATACTTCAAGAGGATGTCAGGAATAGTATTAACATTTTGTTTTATGCAAGAAGTTACTGAATTTGACCAACTCCACTGGATTTAATAAAGAATTGTAGAATCATCAGAGAATCATAGAACCACAGAACAGTTTGGGTTGGCTGGACCTTTAAAGGTCATCTAGTCCAACCTGCCTGCAGTGAGGATCGTTAACTAGATCAGGTTGCTCAGAGTCCCATGCAACCTGACCTTGAATGTTTCCAGGGATGGGGCACCTACCAGCTCTCTGGGCAACCTATTCCAGTGTTTCACCACCTGTATTGTAAAAAATTCCTTCCTTATATCCAGTCTAAATCTAACCCTCTTTTCGTTTAAAACCATTACCCCTTGTCCTGTCACAACAGGCTGTGCTAAAAAGACTGCCCCCATCTTTCTTACAGGCCCACTTTAAGTATTGAAAGGCCACAATAAGGTCTCCCCAGATCCTCTCTTCTCCAGACTGAACAATCCCAACTCTCTCAGCCTTTCCTTATAAGAGAGATTCCTATGAAAAGAGAGTCTAATTTCAGGAAATTTCCTTCTTATCAAAGGAATGTGTGATCTGAATTGTCATATGAATTCTCTGTATCTATCATCTCAGCCAAACTTAACATCTTAAGGCCAATTTGTGATACCGGACAGCAGATGATTTGAAGCCAAATATGAGACTTAAATGAAAGGGATGAAAGAAGGTGACTTTCCTTACAAAAATGAGTGACTACCCTTTTCATCAGGGAAACAGATTTTTATAAGACCAGGTAGATAGTGTTTCTATTTTCTCTGTTTACATTTTGGTCAGCAAAGCACACCTGGAAGGTAGTCGCAGTTCTCTAAAAGCCTCCTCTCTGCCCTTTCCCACCATGTCCCAATCAATCCAGCAGATTCAGTACCAGAGAAGAAATAAGCTCCCAAAAAGAACAGTGTAATTTCCCCAGAGGACTAAGGAAGGAGAAAGATTGCTGTGACTACATGGCACTGGTTATTGGAAGACCCCTCCTGATACAGGTGTCTTCATGCATGGTTAGGAAAAAAAAAAAAAAGCTGAATCAGATATTTGTGTTCCTAAGCTCTTTAGCATACAAAATCATAGATTCAGAATGATGGGATGGAGCCTTTTTTGCAGCACAGTGTATCTGACACACATCTAGGCCATTAATTAGAGAGAGACTCTTTCTATTGCTGTTGATTTACAGGATCTAAACATTAAAATAGTTCAGAAGTTGGAGGTGGAAAAGATCTGATGAGTTGTCAGCTTCTTGCCAATGCAAGATGTTTCTCAGCTAAAACATGTAACTGATAATGGATAACCTTTTCTGGGTCCTATTCTTATTTGCCAAATTACAGATGAGGAATAGGAACTAAGACTTGAGATGACATTTGAGCCATGAGTCTAAAAAAAAAAAAAAAGGAAAAAGATTATTGAAGACAACAACTGTGTCGTGTGGGAAAGGTCATGATTTAATTGCAAGATTGTGAAATCAGGATGCTAAGCACTGGGGTAACAGGTTCAAGAAATACATTCAGCTAAATGGCTCAGTAGAAAAGAGGACATTCCTTTTAATTTTCTGGATTTAATAAAATTTCAAAATTCCTGATTAAAAAAAATACCCCACCAAACCTTCATTTACCTGAGCAAATGTGGTGGTTGATTTTTTTCAATGATAGATCACAACTATAGTATTCTGCAGAAAAAAAAAGTATTCTTACTTAAAATAACTCTAAAAACATCAAGCCTTCAAAATATGATCCTGAAATTTTATCAGAATCAATTTTATAAAGAGTGATCATTGAAACCCAAGTAATTTTAGCAATAGTAGCTGAGGTGAAATGACTGAGTAGACAGCCATTCTTGACAAACATACTATTATTCAAAAAGACAATGCTGTACCTGTAAGTATGAAACAATACAATATTCTGAAGAAAATGTTTACAATGAGTCAAAGTGAAGATATGAAAAGTATTCAAGACACTCTGCATTTATGTAGCTTAGAAATGTAAGTGGTCTGTATAGTATTAACCATATGTTTTACCTACAGCAATGAATTTTTGTCTTCCAGAATTGATTTCAGCCTTGTAAAAAAAAAACCACAAAACAACTGGGTTGGCATCATACGGGACTGAACTCCTCAGTTTATCCAAATTACATATATGTTGCCGGCAGTGCAATTTTCCATAAGCTATCTTGTCATTGTGTCTGAACCCTGACCTACTTTTGGCACCATCCAAAGATGAACATATTTTAAGCCCCCATGTTCATTCAGCCCTTGGTGTCTTTGCGGAGCTTGCCAGTCAGTGTTCCTGAAGAAGAGAGAAGGGGGTTTGTTTGATGTGGACATCAAGTTTTGGACCACCGAGGCATGCCTCATAGTTGTTTCCATTAACAAGCCAACATTTACTAACAGTTTCCCACCGTGATGTCTGACATCAGTTTCATATCCCTTTACCTGTGCTTACAACAGGAAATAGCTGAGCTGTCTCGCATTCTATCGCATGAAAACTGTTGGCAAGCGTTGACATATTTTTTCTTAATTCTGACTGCCATACACCTCCGATTAGCCATTACATAATACAATCTGTTCTGTATTTGATTTGAACTAACAGATTCTACTATTATGGACATACATAAGCACCTAGAAAGACAGATAGGCCCAGTGCCTTAGAGGTGATAGACTGCACACTCCAGCAACAATCCCTGTGTCATTCAGTCTCCTGTTGAGTGTGAATTTAAATCACTTAAATCCTGAACATTTCTGTCCTTTGAATATTATAAAATTTAAATCCTTTAAGAATTCCTTTGGAAAAAAAATAATATGAATCAAGAACAAATGATAAGATTAAGAAACCAATTGTTCACTTGGATTTAAAAATCCATCATGAATTTTCTAAATCTCGAACTGTTTAGTTAGGTTTTAGTTTTCGCATTTGATGTGCTTGATCCTAAATCATTCAGTAATAAAATGGAAAAATTACAAATCAGTCTGGTTAAATTAGAATATTCATAAAGTGAGGTGCCGTAACAAAGTCATTTAGTATCTTAGAAAGTTCACTTACACAGTTCAAGTAGATGAAAAATACTCCACAATAAAATATAGCATATATATCAGGATCAACACCAACCCTTTTCTACATCCATAGGATTTTAGGCATCTCTGAGTTTTGAGAGTTGTCTCTACTAATAACAAATTCCTTGCAAGTCTCCCAAGCTTCTGGACACAGTGACTGAGGGAATGGTTGTTCCTGGTCCAGTCCGAGTCAGAAGAGAAGCCGAGCAGGCGATTTATCTGCAAGCCTAAAATTAGAGTGAGGCATGCCACCATCTGTCATTCCCACCTTACCTTATGGATGTTAGGATGATTGACTCTAAGAAAGTAAGTACTGGTCCTGAGTAGGACTAGACTGGGGAATATTTTAGATATTTTTACCTTTTAGATTTCCAGCTTCACTTTTGCATGGCTAGATGTAGGACAGGCTATAAAATAGGGTAAGAAAATGTCAGGAAATTGCAGAAACAAATGTTCTCTTATCTTTAGTAAAAGTGAGATGGAAGAAATTAGTGAAAAGTTCAGTGGGTCAGAAGACCCATTACATCTGTTTAATGAAGAAGCTGAGCCTCCGCAACTTGCTTACATCCTCCCTGGGAAAGGCCTTTCACAAGAGCCATATATGCAGAGAATCTTGCTCACAGCTCTGGCCTCTTTACAAGACATTTATTTGGAAGGCAAGAAAGAAGTAAATTGCTTTTACAGTGTTTGATGCTCTTTGGCAGTTCATTTGTTTTTCACAATGACAGTGACTTGAAACTTTTTAAAAATTCATAATACGCATGGCAAATACAATGTTTGGAAGCCATGGAAGGATTTCAAACAGTTCAAATTAATGGAGAAGTCTTAGGTCAAATGATAACAGTGTTTCTGCTTAATCTTCTTCATCTGAAAATGGTGAGCTTCAAAAGTGTGACAGTAGACTTGATTTACCCACCAGAATCATTGCTTCAAACAATAACACACAACCTGGTCAGACACTGACTGACCATAGTGTACCAAGGTGAATGTAGAGCCTTTTTCCTTCTTTTTTCTCTAACTTTCATAATTTAGCTGAAATGTAAGACTCAGTGACAGCAGAGTAAGGAGGAGGGCAACTTTTACATCTGACATCAAAATAACTTGAACTATACTTTAAAGTGTTCACACTTCAAATGTTTAAGTTCCCAGTTATTGGCAAGACAAACCTTGAAGTTCTTAACTAGCTAAACTGAAAGTTACTTTTGAGTTCAAACCCTTCATAAAATCAACCCCTTTTTTTCTCAGCTCTTTTTCCAATTCATTATGGGTTGGAAAAACCACCATCTACATTAGTGCATTGTAGATTTTGTGACTGGATATTTTTTGGTAGTCAAATCTCATCTATTCCCTCAGACCACTTTGTGCTTGGTGATTCAAGCTTACATTACAAGGGCAATGTAGTTTCATGGAAAAACTACTTACCATGGTGTCATAGCTTCTCATTTTGGATACTTTACTGAATTTTGCCATTTTGGCAGCTTACTGAATATTCAGTTTGTCTAAGCTTGTGTATTCATTTGAGCTTTCTCATTTTCAGAAGGGGTGTTAGGATAATTTAAAGGGTTGGAAGAAACTTTACATCATTTTCAAGACTCTGTCTTCATCCTGGTATCAGACAGTCCCTTCCTTTCTAAAACACCCCATTCCCATCCTATCTATAAATGTGCATTTAATTTTCATTCTACAAATTTAATTTCCATATGTCATATATTTTGGAAGACCTAAAAGCCTAATTTTGAGAAAGTTTCTTGTTTCTAGTAATCCAACAGAAGTAGTAAGGAAGTCAGCGTATGTCCTAGGGATGTATAAGAGCTATTCACTGAGTGTGTTCATCAGGGGTATTTAATCACTGACTGTCTGAAATGCAGCAAAGAACATGAAGCTGGTGCTTAATGAGTATACTGTTAGCTTTTGGGTTATGGCTTTGTGTTTGAAATTTAAACCAGACACTCATAAACAAATCGCTAAAAGAGAGAGCAAAAATGTATCAGAATACTCTGCTTCTCCAATTTAACATTCATAGTTCATTTCTCCAACTTAACATCCAAATATGAATACAAATCTTAGACTCTGTTTACAGTAGGGCAAGGACCAGGGACGCTTCTGTGCATTGTATGAAACTAGACATCATGCTTTTAATATGTCATGAATTTATTCCACCAGTTTTTAAAATTATCTTTTTCATTATCTAAGGGTATTTGCAGAAACACTTTTTAGGTCATTAGAATGTTCCTAGAAAGGGCGTTCAATTATTTCTGAATGTATATGTCTAATATTTTCACTGCATTATCAGTCCACATGTAGCTAAACACTGTATGCACAAAGCTGCAATGGTAAAGAAGGAATTTCTCTCTCTTGCTCTTGCTCTCTCTGCTTCACACAGACACACACAGACTTTCATGCACACAAACATATATAAAAGCAAGTTTTCAGCCGCCAGCTTCCCAAATTGTTCAAACGTTTTTCAGCCAAAATGCCAATAAATCAAAAAACGCTGCAGTCACAAAAGGACGCTATAGCAGGAAAAGGGAGAGGTGAAAAGAGAAGTAGCTGTGCTGTGACACCATACCTGGGAACTCTAGGGTGCAAAATACAGTCTCACACTGTGAAAAGCGGATCATCAAAGCAGACTCGCTAAATCACCTTCCACTGGTAAGTACAGAGGCCGTGTACCCTCGCCCCGTAGCAGCCAATAAGCGCCCACCTATTTGTAATGCTGCAAACACAGTTAGCAACATATTTGTTAGCAGGTGTCACTGTGATGAGAAGAGCAGACGGCAGTCAGGCTGTAATTATTGTGTGAACCCAATAGGCGTTACACACTTCATTTTGGAACACATCACAGAATTCTTTAATAGCTGTCCTGATTATTAGGATCTTACGTTAATTTGTGCAGAATGTTATAAAAGTTAAGCAAGAAGATATTAACATTATACAAATGAGCGTGGTTCTGCCTGTTAGCTTGAACATACGGCAAGAAACAGAATGACACTATCCAACACTGCAAATTTACATTTAACAAAATCGCTAAGTAACAATTTTACAGTCATCTTAATTTGCATCACTAAAACCTGGCAGCATTTCACCCAAAATGCATTAGCAGGAACTATTTATAAGATCAGTATCAAGGTTTTCATATAAAGCCAGTGAATTAATATGATTGTTAGAAGAGTCCTTGCAATGGTGATGCCTAACATCCTTAGAAAATACAGTCAAGGATCACCATCACTGCTCTGTGAACATTTGCTGAAACAATTCATAGCAAAATGTCTATGAAAAGGTAAACAGGGTCAAAGGTGGGAAAATATAATCCAACTTCTGAGGGCAATCAAATATCATCATATTGTATACTATCCAGGGTGTGAGTGTAAGCACTTCACAGTGGGGATGTTTTTCAATCTACATTTGTCCAACAGGGCACAGAGGAGACGCAACTTGCCTTGATTTGGTCATTGTGTTTGTGCAGCAGATGTGAGTGAATGGAGGGAGAGTCCCAACGCCCCAACTCTCCATGTCAGGAATCAACTTCGCCTCCAGATCAAGTCCTGCTTTTCTCCCCAGTGCAATGAGAAAAGAAGCAAGGAGAGATGGTGTAGACCTGGATCTGAGCACAGAGCTAGACCACAGCAGGAGGGGGTGCACAAGAAGCCTCTCCAGATCCTACAGTTTAAGAAACACATTAGCACCAATAATTGATTTAATTATAGAAATTTAATTAACCTCACTTGCCTTTGAAAGCATGATATATTCCTACAAGGCCAAAATTTCATCTCAGATCTGCTCTATAGTTCTTAATTACATTGATCTACCGTACTGACATACGTATTTTCCTTTATACCAGTTGGAAACCTGCACACCTAAGGAGTCCAGAATATTGAAGCAAACTGCTATCATGGATTTTAAGAGAATTTTGCCCTCATATTAAAATATTAAAAAAACTAACAAAAACGGCAGTTTTTTGACAGAGTACACCACTTGTATGCTGCTTTATATAATATGAATAATTTATATTGCTAAAAGTGCTTCCTCTGAAATATGGGTAGAAGCGGGTAATTGCCCATGGATAATACTTTATATATTTTGTAGGAGGAACATATCTCAACCCAGGAAAATACACTGGCAGTAGGGCACAACTTTCAGATATGAATGACTCAATGAATCATGAATGACTATGATTTTCTTGGGATCTAATGGTTTAACACACACTTAAGTACATAACAAATGCACGGAAAACCCGATACAATCTAAATTGTGTAGCACGGAGTGGACTGTGAACTCTTCTGAGCACTTTAACTGTTTGGGGTTTAAACAATAAATGAATATATACGTATTGGGGCAGCTTTTATCCGGCTGATAGTGGCATTCATCTCCACTAGAAATTCATAAATCTTTCTGAAATCTTCCTCTATTGCTCTGTCTTAATAGTGACATGCAGTGGCTGCATGGTGCAACAGAGGTTTAAGACAACAGTATTGCGCAAATAAGAACAGAATTTAACACGACAACATATCAGAACTTGCTATGCCACACAGCGAGTTTGCACAGACATTGTTTTTACTGCTATTTAAACATTTAAAGTGACTGTTCATGCACCCATGCAGTTGTACTCAGAGGGGATTTTAACAAAAACACTTATCATAACTCTGAGGCTTTTATGGGCTACATGTATGGCTGCCAGTACTGCAGGGTTTAGACTGACAAAAACCAGCAACAGACAGAAAGTGGTGGGCAAGAAATGTTCCACAAAATAGAGTAGTTTTATATTTTGAATATTAGCCTTTAGACCAGATGACCACTTTACAGGTGGGCAGCCCACTGAAGACAGCCTGCTTCTCCTTTTTGTTGAAGGCTTCCCTTACATCATTCATTCCTCTTCCACATTCGCACCACCCATGGGAATGCCTTTTCATTGCCTCTGCCTTTGACCCACTTGTTTTGCTAAATCGGGTGGAATTTCACATTTCAGAAGATTCAGTATATACTGCGAATTGGTGATTTAGCCCAACAAACCTACCAGTGTCTGAAAATTAAATTGATTGGGCTGGGACTAAGCTCTTGAAAACAAGGGATGCATAAGGCAAACCTATTTTCTTTGTCTGTTTTAAATACTAAAATCTGTCTAAAACATGGAGCTCAATCAATCTCTATTATTCCTTATTCTGTCCTGGCAGGTATCATTTCTCTCTAGTTACAGTGTTTCTTATTAACTCCCCTAGAGTTTGGCATATGACCACCTGACCTTCCCCTGGAGACCGTGTTGCTTTCAACATAAAATGATATTAACTATTACTGCAAAACTACATCTGTCTGTCTGGAATAAAATGTGGGAGGACATGAGGTATTATCTTCTACAAATGAAATAATTAAAAGCCTGATAGGTGTCAATGCACTGATTATTTGGAGTAAAAAGACCTAATAACGGGATGCAGTCCAGCTAAGTCCACTTTCCAGCAACCTAAGAGAAAAATGAAAAACGCAAAGCCATCTTTAGAAATCAACGTCAGCCTTACTGAGATTAGAAGTGTTATTATCTGATAGTCATGTATGCATGCACAGCGACACTATGGGGCATAGCTAAGGTGCTCTCTACATGTTTTTCTGTATCTTCTTGGCACCATTTCTAAATGCAAATGTTAATTCCAGCATTCCTGTGGCTATAACGAAAATGCAGTGCTTACTCTCCTCAACTGTTTATTTCTTCGGTGTATCTCCAGGCTTAATTTTTCAGGTTAAATTGGGCAAAGGTTGTTTTTGTTTTCTGTGAAGAAAATATATATTCCAGGAGCAGAACTGTCTTGATTGATACGTTATGCATCCATCAGTTGGGTTACATGGACTATGAGTCAGGGTATAATTCTGCCCTATGTCAGCGTTTTCCTTTCCAAGTGCTTGAGACTGTGCATTGCAGAAACATGCTTCTGGGGAGAATACTTCAGAAAATTGTGCTAACTCCTTGGTTCCTTCCATCACCACAATGTCATATTAGGAGGCACAAAGTGACATCTTGATATATTGCTTATAGCCTCATATAAGGTAAAGTCTTATTAGAAAGTAATAAAAGTGACCTCCTGCTTTTTTGTCCATAATCTTGTATTACGTTAAGATGGAAAATCAGAACTGGTTATGTTTGCCATTATTTTGTTGTATTTAAAATAATATTCTGCAACACCAAGGTTGGAGTTTGAAAAATGCTAAGAAATAATACTGTCTGGAGCAATATATAAAATACTAATGAAAATAGAAAAGACAAACATACTTCCCTGTGGTTCATTTTGGGTGTGTCTCACGAAGAAAGCAAATAAACTCTCTGCCTTCATTTACAGTGTGCTTTCTACTTAAGTAGTCACAATACTTAAAATGTAATCTAAAAAAAAAATCTGGAAATATTGTAAAAGTCAGTTTAGTTTGGAGTGATATGTGGCATGCAAGTACATTGTGCTTATAAGCTGGATTACATCAATGGAGGTAAAGGTATTTTGTTAATAATCATCGGGGAAAATGCTGTGCCACCTTAAATGAGCTTTCTCTGCTAGACAGAATAAGTTTTTTCTTTGAAGGAAGGGTTAGATATGGAAACCAATCAGGAAATATGACTTAGAGTGGAATTTAAATGAAATGTTTTTGACATATTTAACTTCAGAAATGTCTACTATTCTATCTATATAGGCCAAAAAAAATCATAATATAGATTTAATTTAATGCAATTAAAGTTTAGTTTGTCCTATGTTAGGGATGTTACTCTAGGGGGAACAAAACTGGTTGCAATAGTGAAATTATAAAAGTTGTTTTATGTCACATTAGTTAACATATGCAAGCTTATTTAACATGTGGACCACAAATAAGTGTAATTATATTTAAAAAAAGGATCTGTAGCTCAGAAGCAATAAAAATAGACTAGGTTGTATTATTAATTCTTGTGTTAAGGGTTTTGAGCCATGTTGATTGGCCTGAATTTTTTGATTTTGTTATGGTACAAAGGGATTGTTTGAAGTAATTTGTCCCCGAGAGAGGCTCACAATCCCAAGCGGGTTTCAATTCAGCAAAGCAAATCTAATTTTGTTTGCTTTATGCAAACCAGAAGGGGCTGTGGTTCATTCTGTTTTCACTGGAGGGGAAAGGCGCACTAATGGGACCTGCTGAAATGCATGCATTGCAAACATCATACCCCTGCATATATTAAATTTAGCTATGTGATGCACTGTGTTCATCATCTCATTGTGTACACAGATACGCTTTAGAACAAAGCCTTTAATAGTACAGGAACCTTAGTACATTATGCCAACACACTATTGTATTTATATTTAATGCTACAACTGGAATTTCTTCCCTTGGATAAAGCATATTGATATGTTGCCTTCTTTTCCCTCCTGTTACTTGTTATAGTAGACAGTATACTGAGGACATTACATGCCTAAGCTTCAAGCCATCTGAAGATTAATTATATGGAGGTCTCATAATGGTTTTTAATTTTCCCTTTTTTACAGCCCAGAGTTAAATAGGAGACATGTTCAGGATCTGATTGCCAAAAGAGCAATAATCCCCAATCCATCAGATCAAGGCTGGAAGATAAATGAAGGGGAATAGCACCTGCAAGACAGGTAATGCTCTAGACAATAACCGCTGCTTTGACAGATTGCTACCCTCTCTTCAGAGTGGCTCCTTTTTAGGCTTTACAAATGCGGTATTTATATTACCTAAAAAGTGCACCAGATCTGAATAAATGTTGGATGTAGGAGGAAATCTGTTTCTCTGAAAGCCAAAGGAAATGTTATCATTTGTTTTATTGGGAGTCAGACTGGGCTACTAAAAAAATGTTTGATGGCAAAGTTGAAGGACAGATAAATTTATTTGCATATAAGTCACATTATTCATTTATTGACTTTTCATAATAGTGCTATGGTTCACGTGGTGTTGCTCAATTTTTTCCAGGGTGCTTCTGTTTTGAAAACAATTTCGATATTGCAGAGAGACAGACACATCTCAAAACCCTTCAATTTGTCATTAGACATTTGGCTGCTTGCCTGTTTTACTGATAATATTGCAAAACTACATTAATTTACTGAACGATTTTTGTGAATCAGTTCACACAGAATTCAGAATGATACTTGTCATGCATCAGATGATTAACTATTAAAAGCATAGGTTTACTTGTTATGCTTATTGTGTAGTACAGTTCAAAGTTTGCTTAAGTGTGCAATTTAAATTCAAAGATGGGTTAGAAATAATGATTTTTCTGCTTTTAAAGTTCCTTCACAAAACACTACAGGAATATTTTTCCTAATTGTGTTCTGTACTGCCACTTACCTTTCTCTCCAGCTTGTATTCTTCCTTAATTTCTCATGAGATTCGGTCATCAGAAATTTTTAATACAAATGTTTTGTCTCGGTCCCCGAAACCCTGATCACAGAGGCAGCTTGGATGGCTCTTCTTGTGCAAAAGGTCTCATCATGAGTGAGCCCACCTGCAGTGCATGGCACAAGAGCCCTCCTCCACATCTCTTCTGTAGCTCAAAGGGTGTGACGGCACTCTTGATACAGGGAAAATACATCCCAGTATTTCTAATCTTGTAAAGATCGTCAGAAGTAATGCAAACAGGTAAGATTTTGGTTGTGTGTTATCTCAGAAGGAATAATTGAAAATAATTATATTCTCTATCACTGTACGACATCTGCTTCTTCTTTAGCATCTAGGCCAACACACAGAAAGGTCTGATGCATTCTCTTCTGCTAGATTTAAGCAAAATTTAAAATTTAGGTGTAGAATCAGTTTCTGGGCAAACTTAACTTTATACCGATATCAATACACGTATCAATACACTTTATCCAATGGAAGAAATTCCAGTTGTAGTATTAAGCATAAATAAACAAATATAAACAAACAAATCAAATTTAAAAGGACAAAGAGCTGAGAGGTTTTTTGAGAAGATAAACCTTTTGAAAATTGGAGGAAATACAGTGGTGTGACCCGCTCTGATGTTACAAGTTGTCTGTCGTCTCCTCAGAAAGAGACTGGGCCAAGATTTTTCCACTGTGTAAAGAAAGCAGGAGATCCAAGTCTGAATAAATTAGTACCTGCGGTCAGTGTCGCTCTTTGAAACTATTCGCATTTACTCCAGCTGAGGATCTGGTCTGCAAGAAAGGATGAGTACAGTTTAAAAAGTTTAACCAGGAAGCACTGTGATCAAAGTACTGTTATTAGCTAAGGTTATTGAACAAAAATTATCTGAAATAGTTTAGAATGAAGAGAGAATGTTTGTCAGAAGAGTTTAAATTGAGATGATTTTACAGAGGAGGACTAGGGAAATACTGAAGTTACCATCAATTGCAGTCATAAAGTATTTTCATTGCTAAATATGATTTATTACTTGCTTTCATTTTTATCATTTCTCATTTGTATAGCACTAACCACGTTACAAAAATTAATAAAACAGCACATACTGTTAGAACCTTAAAGGCTAACTCAGACGAACATAAAGAGAAATGAAAGGAAGGGATGCAATGTCACTTCAATAATGCAATACATACAGCAAGAGACAATCTTTGCTCCAAGGGGTCTTCTGTATGAATAGACAAGGCAGATAAAGGAGCTAATATTAATTCCTCAGTTTATGGATGGAGAACTGAGGCACTAAAAAATCAAGGGATTTACCCAAATTGACAAAGAAACTGTGCCTGAACTAGACACTGAATCAATTTTCTTCATGCTCTACTTCAATACTTTTCCCTCCCAAAATGCTGATGCATATTAAAATAACATAAACTTTATATAGTATGAATTATTCAGCAAGATCATGTGAGGCTGAACCTATCTGAGCTTACTCTTAGTTGAGGGTCTGGCAGAGTAAGATGTCCTATTAATCCCTACGGTGAAATGATCTAGACTACAAGTGTTAGGGACCAGTTCTGTAACCAATTACATAGTTTAAAACATGTAGATAGCCTTGTTGACATTATTGTATATGAATGGGCTTACAATTAAATGCTTACATATGTTGTATCGACTAGCAACCGGATGTTAAGAAATTATAATTTATCACTCACATCACACACAACATACAGTCACAGCCATGACAAACATTTCTATCGTTTAGAGGGGTCTGAAATATAGAATGAGTAAAAGCTAAATTTTGTAGTTTTATTAAATAGGAAAAATTCCAAAGGAGTTCAGAGAAAAGCTTTATTTCAATAAAAGAGAGATCTGGTCATCTGAAGGACTTCAGGAGTTATCCTTAATCGGCTTAAGGAATGGTTGAAAAGAATTCATTTTTTTTCAGAACATTTTTCATACAATATAAATAAAAGTTGGAAAGTTATTGCAAGAAAAAATGTAAAGGGTTCCACCTTACTCTACTCAGATAAAAGGATTTCTGTTTTATGGGTGCATCTCAAGATCAAATCTGGTAGTGATTTACACTATTTTAAAAAGTCCAAATATATACAAGTTATGGAAAGGCATAAAAGACCTAATTATGTAGAAACAACTACTCATAATAAAAATAAAAAACCCTCTGCATATGAAATGGCCTTTGCTAGATCCTCTTTTTATTAAAAAAATATACTTTTGCTTCTTTTACTAGTAATAATACTTGCTCTGATTGTATAGAAAAAAAGAATATTTTGCTACCAACGCCGAAGCAAAATATAAAGCTTGTCTGTATTAGTATATTTTTTATGCCTGTTCTTGCTGTTCTCATTGGGAATTCTGCTGCAGGAAGTCCTTCAGCGTAAAACTTTTAGATTTTCTGCTGAGAAGCTTCAGTGATGCCCTAACTTTGCAAATGGGAAAAAAAATCTCTAATACAGTGTTGCATAAGGAGTTGGATCAATATTTGGCTTTTTTTCTCAGGCTTTTAATTTAAGAGATTTTGGGTGACATTCAGTGAAGTATTGCAATACCTATATATTGAAAACAATAAAATCATAGAAGCTGAAGACACTAGCTTAAGAAGAAGACACTAGCTTAACGTAAATACATGCTTGGTCCCAGTGTGACAGTTCCTATAGAACAGAGCATGAACAATGTCATTTAAAATTCAAAGCTAGAGAAACTAATTCCAAAAATTATCTATGTACTAGCTGGTGCAGCTAAATACACACGTATAAGTGTATGTTTCCATATATATATATATATATATGCATGTGTATATATATGAAACATGCAATAAAACATGGCCCCAGATGATTGTTTCCCAGGCCTGGCACTTGCTCAGCTCAGGAATGGCTGACTTGTGGTCATAAAGTTTGTGGCTTGAATAACAGGAAGGATTGACACAACGTCATCTGTTAAATTTCTGAAAAAATTTGATAATTTTTTTGTTACATTTTCTTGGGGGAAAGATGCTGAAGTGTTTTGTGGAATCTCTGCAACATTGTTAGCACTGCCCAAGGGCTGGTGGTGTTTGTACTCTATCTGGAATGCACTGCATGGAATTTTATTGTAGCCATTATTGTAGTTCATTAACTTTATTACAGCTGGATTAAAATAAAACATGGCTTAACAAATTATAAACTAATAAACCCTGTGTTGTTTATTCAAAATGATAACTCTTTAAGAGTTAACCAGTGGGATCATTTAAAAGGACTGACAAACAAGTAGAAGTTCTTGCAAGGAATGCAAGAAAATGCTCTCCTCAGATGGAGTCCACACTGGGAGGTGGCAGTGGGGAAGACCCAGAATGAGCATCTATCACCACTCTGAGAAATCCACAGAAAAAGCAATCAGTTACTTTACATACATATTACAAACATCAGATATCATCTGGGAGTTCAGACAGCCAGCAACTAGAAAGATGTTCCAAATGTCAGAGATGTCACTCTGCCCAAGTGCTGGTGGTACCTGTACTCTGTGTACAAGGTACAGCATGGTGTTGCTAGGACAAGGCCAAGTGCAAAATTAGGCTGATGCCTTTCTGATGGAGGTTCAAACACATGATACCTTTATATAATGTTATATTCCCTACTTGGAACATTGTTTAGAGCTCTGCTCACCCATGTTCAGTTTGACTCAAATTGTAGGGTATATACAATTGCTGGTAGATCTGGAACAGTGACGGGAAAATACGATGATGGCCAGAGACCCCAGGGTCTGTCATATTAGAAGGAAATCTAAGATCTCAGTAAGTTTAGCAAAATGAAGCCCAGGTGACTGGCTATATATACATCAGGCTGGAAAATGCCTGGGAGAGTGAAAAGCTATTTACACAGGTTTAAAGCTATTTTGAAAAGACTGACACAAGAACAAATAGGTATAAACTGCCCATGACTAGCTTCAGTTTGGAAACAAGAGGATTTATAACCAGGAATGAGGTAAACATCTAAAACAGCCATCCACTGTTATGTGAAGACAAAACATTATAACTACCTCTAAGCAGTAGCAGCTTGAAATATGTCCTGTCTTCCTGGTAGATACAGGATGGATTTAAGTAGCAGGGAGTTTACTTTGCTGACCTGCAGATTTGACACTGCTGTTATAAGAAACTTGGAGGCGTTGTTGTCACTATCAGCACTGATCAAGATTTTTTAGTGTTTGTGGCCATTGGCAATGAATGGTATTTGATCTGAAACTTTAAAAAAAACACAACAAAAAAAACCAGTAGAAATTGTTTTGCTAACCAGAAGGTCTATAGTGAGCATGTCTCACTGAAGCCAAAAGATTCTCTAAATGTCTTTCCTGCATTGTGCAATTAAATCTGCATACAAGTTGCCTCTAATATAATTTGTGGCATACAAATTTCAGATCCAATTCTGCCAGTCTTACTTACGTTAAGTATCCCTCAAACAGATAGTTTCTAAGAATACCCAGTGGAACAACTCACATGAGTAAGTGCTGATACACATGATGAAAGGTGGCAAAGCTTGGCTCGGAATGAGCAAGCACAATGCTTCTCTTTACTATTTTCAGCCCCCAAAGTAATGCTACCTGAACACTAGTTCATAGCTAGTTGCCAAAAAACGTCTCTTCACATTTGGGCAACGCCTACAGGAAGAAATCTCTCTAAGCAAGTTTATGACTTATTGCTTGATTTTCACTGTTAATACGGGCAGCTGCAGGTCCACCTGTGGGACAAAGGTGACAAAGGCAGACCAAATAACAAATTTTGGAAGTTGGCTAATAGTACTTTTCAAAAGCTCTCAACACTAACAGAGTTACTTCACCGTATTACATCTGAAAAGCCAGCTCTGGCACTACCCGTCATCAGTGCACTTTGAAAGGCCCTCTAGCAGTGAATTATGGATCGCACACCACCTTCCTCAGCAGCTTGTTGAACCAGAGTCATTTATTCAGTTGGTATTGAGAGTCTGGGGGCATGACAGTACATCTGACCCCTTTTGGGTAAAATTTGATCTGGCATTTCATTTCACAGGCTCAGCCACCAGTCTGTCAAATCTTCATTTTGCTGGTGCCCACTAGAACTGCTGACGCTTGTCTCTAACTCCTGGTGCTTTCATCTTTCAGCGGCAATAAACATGTCACACTGCTGAGGTGAAACACAATCTGGAATTAAATTTACTGCATATAAAATATGGTGCCCTCTTTATTGGTTCAAATACTTGTCACTCATAATTTATTTGAAAGTGTATGGCATTCATGAGGCAAGAGTGCTGCTGGAAATGGAGGTGGGGGGAGCTGCAGAACTCCGAACCACAGCAGCGTGCAAGAGCTCTTCTTCTCCTTTAACACCCATTTCCCCAGCCCTTCCCAGTCCTGACTGATATAAACACATCAACTATGATATCAGTGCCTCAGCCAATAAACAGTATGTATCTCAGTAAAAACAAGCTCGAGTACGTTTGGCTGTGCAGCTGCACGTTAGCTGCAAAGTGGCTGGAGGAAGATAACCAGTATTGCTCTCAGAAGAACAAGTGTGTGATGTTTACACGTGTGCGGCTGGGTGAAGGAAGGGTGGGAAGGATGGGACGGAGCCAGATTTAGCCCTAGTCCATTTCAAACTCGCTCACCATGCCTTTCCTTCTGGCACTCAACTTTTTCATGATTTATTCCAAATCCTGTCGATCAGCTTTAACTAATACGGTTCTTGTATGAAGCACCTCTCTAATCTCTTCAAACACAGATGTGGAAGCGCGGCTTAGAGCATGGAGGCCAACAAAAGCACTTTGCCTGTACCAGTGATTAGCTTTGATTGACATAGTACACTTCTGCTTTCACAGGCATACTTTAACACCCATAAATGATTGTTTTAAAATGAGAAGCACTGGGTAGTGCAGCTCTGGCTTTAGTAAATATGCAGTACAAATGTAGTAGCAGATAACTGAAAGAATACAAAACACTTGATATTATTTTCTTGCTTTTCTTTTCCTTTTCCAGATTTTTTTTTTGCATCCAGCATTTATTCTTAATTGTCAAAGAAAAATTATGACAATATGTGTTATGCCTAAACCTGGACTTTCAGTCCTATACTATATGTGCTTCATAGTTATTGTAATAAAAAGCAATGGGAATGATAGTCTGGTTTAGAAAAAATAAGCTAATACAGAACTTAAGGGGTTTTCCGTGCTGTAACATACAACTTCACTTGTATTAAATTGCCAAAAATAAGGAAGGATTAGAAACAGGCAGTTTCAGGATGTGTAAAGACATCCAGACTACAAAGCACGGGGTGCCAGCAAAAGAATGTTAAATATGTGCAGCAAAAAGCATTTGCAGATACAAGTTCTGTAGCTAATTGCTTAATTGCTAATTTTTTCTGGAATCCACTTGATGTATTTATGAATACAGCCATGTGATGCTTGAATACACACTCAAAAATGAAGTTCTACATTAGAAATAGTATCCAAAAAACTAAAATAACTTTCACTTCCACCCACCAAGCAGTCATAGGCCCCTTATCAATCAATACAGCCGGTTCTTTCTTTCCCCTCGAAGAAAAGCCATGCCTTGCTCTATGACCTGTCAACCAGTCAGCCCACATTCTGATGGGACAGCTTGGGAAGCAAGTTACAGTTTTCATTTCCTTCTGCTGATTTCAGCCTCTTGGTCACACATGAAGGGAGAGGTGTTTTCTTTGGGTATCAAGGAACCAAACCATTTAAAAGCACACTGATTTGAACCAGCATATAACACTACACTTGAAAATGAACTGGAAGTGAGGGCAGACAATGGGGCACAGACGTAATGAGATCCTGGTGAGAAACACCCATTAGCAAGTGAATAGCCACTGTATGCGATAGGTGAAATTTCCAAGCGATCTTAAGATGCAGATTTGTGTAAGGTGTGTTACCAGTAATCAGTAATCCAATAAGGGAGATACTGCCGACAAAATGGGCTCCTAAGTATTTCTGCATTTAGACTATGGTATCAAGACCTGAATGTGCATTTTAGTTACATGGTTTCTTGAAATGATGGGACAGACGGGATTCTTTCCTTCCACTGAGTAGGATCTAGTGTCAAGCCCAGTTGTGAGACTTCTAGTCCGGTCTGTAAGAGCAAACAGGGCACTACATGTAAATACTGACACTATACGCAGCCACAGTGAAACAGAAGTAAAATGGAAGGATAGTTGATTGCAGTTTCTCTATTTCAAACTATATCCAGGATTACTTTTACCCTTAGGAAGAAGGAATTTCAAGTAATGTACACAAGCTGGGAAGTCATACACTTGTTTTAACGATTTTATGAGTCTTTAAGATTTTTACACATAAATGTGTTAATTGATAACCTAGTATCTTTGCTATAGTATCAGCAGGGTAATAAAACCCACAGAACTTACTAAACTGATACAATTGCTTGGGGGATAAAGTCTGTGTTCCGGGTTTCCATATCTGCATGTGTGTGTGTGCACACGTGTCTATGCATATGTGTACACACATCTTCCAGCTTTTTTACATGTGCCTATATGCATTCATGGCACAAGAGAAAAAATTAGACAAATAAGTAATTTCTGCTGAATCCAGTGTTTTTAATCTCAGTGAGCAAAGGTTAAATGAATGATAGTAGTGGGGGTGTCTCATTCCCTTCTTTGTTGAACAAGTTTTTGGGGTTTTGGGTTTTTTTTTAATATATGGTGTTGCACACCAGAAGAAAAGAAAAGGTGCAACTAAACTAGCATAGATGCTGAGTATTCATGATCTAGTTAAATAGTTTTCGTGGGAATGATTTACACTCCCATGAGGACCTAGGCAGGTTGTATACAGATCTGCACACGGTTTTCTCGTATTGAGAATACAGTCAACATTATTGAATAAAAACACAAACAGGACCAAGCAACCACCCTGAAGAAAACAAACATGAATTCTGCTCTGGCAAGGTTCACAGGATAAAAATCACTATGGCAAATTTTGCAAGAATAGATATCAACTTTTTTGCATTTGAAAATTTCCATTCATTCTTTAGCTTTCCTATCAGGCTCCAGGGATACTCAGGACTTGCTGCACTTTGCACTTTGTCCAGAAGCTGTTTGGTTACCAATGCTCCCCAGAAAGTGAAGTCTTCTCCATGAAAACTACATACAATTTGGCTGGAGAGAGAACAGAGGCCTGAACAGCTCCTTCTCGAACAAAGGATTTCTTAAGTGGAAGAAATTCTCTTCGTCTCGCCTGAGTGGCCGGGCTGACATCCGGGGAAAAAGAAAATCCTGCTCCCATTGTACACTGCTGATGGAGAGACTTGTGCAGTCTTAATTGTTCTCTGTCTGTCTGCTATCTGACACCTTATACAGAATGGTACATTTCAAGTCCTCTTCCAATTTTTGTCTTCTGACAGGGATCAAAAATGCCTTTTCATATATGCTCTTCCACATTTAAAACCCATGGCGACTCACTTTTCAGGAAAATCAGCAAGGTCCCTTCCTCAAAATCCCATGCAGAGGCCCACAGTTCTGCTGTCTCCCAATTGGATTCAGAATCATTTCCCCTTGGGTCAGTGCTTTGTGTTGTCCATGACTGGCAAGAGTCCCTGGGTGGCGTTTTCTTCAGTGTCTTTCTCTTGTCTTTGCTGCAGCCCATCCATTTTCCTCCAGCTTTTTCTTTCATCATCTGTGCTTGTGCTTTTCTCTTTCTCCTTTCTATTCCCAGTTCACAGTCTCCAACATGCAATTTAACCTTTTTTACATGCTTTTTGCTCTTGTCCAGTCACTTCACCTCTCTCCCTTTTCTTTGGCACCTTTGTTTGTTTTCCGTTCTTCTGCTCTTCTTCCTGCAGCAGATTATTGAGAGCTGGGAAGCCTGCAGTCACATGCTCTGCCTGATTAGGCAATCTGAAATGATATTTGATATTTCTTTTTTAAGCAAAGACAATTCTCAGCTTTACTTTCTGTGAGGTTAACAGAAACTGAGTGTATTCACCACCACTTCCTATTTATGGGGCCTGGATATGTTTTCAGGAGCTTAACATTATTAACTCAGCTTTAAAATTTTGGTCATCATCTCTATTGCATCAAGATATTATACATATGAAGTTTTATATGTGGGGTTTTTTTCGTTCATTTCAAACTTCTATGCTGTCTAACCAATGCTAATTTACATCACACAAAATACATCAAAACATGATTGAGAAACAAAACTAACTCCGAGCAGCGGTCCACATCAATCTTCAGGAAACAATGAAGGGAAGTTCTACATCGCACATGTTTCATTTTCAAGCACACAGATCTCTTAAAGCCCTGTCCTAGCTAGATCAAAAATGCAATCCTAGCAATAGGTTGCAAGCAAACCCTTACTCCCAGTCATTGTGACTTTCTCCAGCTGCCGCATATTTGGCCATCACCCACTTTCTCTTGTGGGACAGGACTCTATGCCATAAAATGTCCTACACTTGGTCTCCCTGAGTTTGAGGTAAGCCATGTGAAAGGACCCAATGCCTGTCACAGAAAAGAAATTATATAATCTGCAGTGTAAACTGAGAAAAAGCTGAATACTGCCTTGTGAGGGTTTGAGCTCTTTCAAGTTTCAGATTTGCTAAAAATTCTGTCATGTCATGTATCATCTATTTCATGCTCTCTCCCAAAGTTTTGCACCTTTTTTGAGGCTTGGGCTTGATTCCTGCAATCCTCCAGGAGAGGCAATCATCACGTTTCTGTTTCCTTTATTAGCATTTGTCTTAAAGCCACTAGCACATGTCTAGTTCTCTGTTTTTTTCAAAATTCCCAGATGTCTATATTTGGCTTCAGCAATCTGTGTTTCAGAGTGTTTGTCATGTGTCAAGTTAAGACTATAACTTGGACCATCTAGAACTGAAGAAATTGGATCCAGCATTCCCTAGGGAGGACAGGATACTCTTTTCTCAGAAGGAGAAAAGCTAGCTGGCATGTCCCCTGCCCCATTTATTCTCATCTTCCCTACAAACAGGCCAGCAGAAAGACTCCATGCTGAGGTGGCAAAGAAAGGAGATCCACTGGCATTGTGCTCATATTTTGATGTTTCAGCCAGTACTGGCTTGGACAAAAGTGGGAAAAGATTTGAGTCTAGACAGATCTGGCAAATCTATCTATTATACCTCATCAGCACTCTGCTGTCAGTATGCAGAGTGTAAGGCAGATCAGGAGAACTGTTGACTAAGCAGAGTAGGAGATTCATAAACAGTCTTCATTGGACACGGATTATGTAATGTATCTAAGCATTCTCTAGCCTTTTGGTGGGTTTAAGCATTATTTAACGTAAACCTCAACACTAAAAGAGCACACTGATGTTCGTATATCAAATATCTAGCAAACACCTTTTAAAAAATATATGGCATTTTTAAGAGTCTAGATCCACTTGGCCTCCTAACACCCTCATGGCTCATATCAGAACATACAGAACAGCACTGCAGATACAAAGCCATGTGGAAACTTTTATTCATGTTACCTTTGACATACTTGGTGCATGTTGTAGTAGTATTCAAGACATGGTGAAGCACACTTCATTACAAACTAGCAGCATCAGATGACACTGAAGGCCTGTAGTTTCCCATCACACTTGATGGAGTGTGCACCATGCTGAAATACAGGCAAACCTACCTTCACTTGAATTAGCCAGATTAAGTTTATGCTACTCAGTCATGAATCACATAACTGTAGTGGCTCTTTAGCAATACTTAGCAAACTAAACATTGATGTATGTCTATAAGCATGTGTGTCTATAGGCATGTGTCTATTTCTGCATATACACGTGTGTGTTTGTGTGCTTGTGTATACGTCACAACAAGAATTAATGGCATTTTGCCCCAAAAGTGTCTGTGTTGAATCAGTTACAGTGCTGATTATCAAGCTAGAGGTGTGTTTTTGAAAGCATGGTTTGGTTTCATATTCACCACAGCATGGATCTGAGTTTTTATTTGTGGATTTTCTCCACAGAGGAATGAGATGGATGTAGAAGAAAAAGATCAATTTTTAAATTGTTGCTTTGCCTGCAGTATTCTTACAACATTTGTGGACATTGATCAAATCTTAATGTTCCATTACAAAAATACCATGCATTTTCTACTTTTTTTCAGAAAAGGAAATAAATCTTTAAAGAAGATGATTGCTTAATCATAGGGGGGGAAAAAAAGTGAGACTAATGTCTAGGAGTTTGGTGATTAAGAGAGAACAGAACTGAGGACTGGATAGCTTCAAGTGACGCTGGGCAACTTTTGCCTCAGTACAGACTGATAGCAATGGAGAGTCTGTGGGGCAGAACCTGACTCATGCCAGCCTGTTTTCCCTGAATTAACTATTGTATTACTTCTGGTAAAACCAGTGATGAGAGACAGCACAGGAAGAGCACGTAGTGCCTATCCAACACATAGCCCAGACTGGATTAATAAAAGCAGATTAAAGTTGAGCCTTGAAGTTGGTCTATGCTTTGCAGGGGTTAGCTGGGCTCCTAGTCATCTTGAAGCACTGCAGTGATGGTCACAGATGTGGCTTCCTCTATCCCAACCATTATAACACAACTGGCCCAACCAAGTTTGATTACTTACAAGTCTAGTGCAATATAATCATAGAATCATAGAATCATAGAATCATAGAATCATAGAATCATAGAATCATAGAATCATAGAATGGCCTAGGCCAGAAGGGACCTTAGAGATCATTTAATCCAATCTCCCTGTCATGGGCAGGGATGCTACTTCTCAACTAGATCAGGCAACACATGGGGATCGAACGGGAATCGAACCCGCGACCTTGATGTTGTCAGCACCACGCTCGATGGACTGAGCTAACCGGCATCTAATGACACTCTCAAAAATTGTTTTTCAGACAGGTTCTTAAGGCAGGCAGGCAGGTAAATTACCAAAAAAAGTCACTGTTGCAGGTGGTGATAGTTGTCACCTCCCTCAGCAAAAGTCTGGTCTTACTTAAAAAGATGAATCTTCTCTCCCTTCCAATGAAACACCAACACAGAGCAGGAATTACATTACTGGTACTATAAATGAGATTGCTTTCTTAGCATGTTTTCCAGGGAATGTTCGTGGTCTAAACTTATCCCAAGGACAGAAAAAAAAGTTCACAAGGATCTTCTTACTATTGAAGATCTTCCTGAGCAGAAGGTAGGGACACAATGCCAACCACTAACAATATGCTCGCTGGGAACAGGAACCCTTTAGGTCCCATACAGCTCTTCAGCCTGGAAGCATACGTCACTGCATGATGCATTGCACATTCTGGCACCATGTAGGCTTTTTTATTAGACCTTTGCTCCTGTAGCCATGTTTTACAACTAGATCTTCACTTTCAGTTCAGAAAATCTTTCCAACTCCAGTATTGTAGCTCTTCAGTTGTACAAGGTCAGAAATCACCAAATTATATTAGCTCATATTCTGAAAGAAATCTCATGATTCTGGGGAGTTCTTACTCATGATATCTGAAATGTGCAGTGGTCATTTGTACACTGAAAAAAACCCCTTTTTGCCCTTATTGCAGCTACTGCTTTCAGACTTTAACTCAAATAACTGACAAAACAACTCATATGTGCCCCTACCCTCATCCAAAAGAGTAGTGTTTGGCCTTTTGACTGTTTAGCTGACAAACTAAATGACTGGTGCTTGTCGGCATGGTCCAGTGGTGCACCTGGCATTGCTAGGTTAACGGTTGGACTCAATGATCTTAAAGGTCTTTTTCAACCTAAATGTTTCTGTGATTCTATGATTCTAAAACACACGTTCCTGGCTTGTAGAAGGTATGCCTCCACAGCACTCCTCTGGGGCCAGTTCGCACTGCTCCATGGTCTTCCTCTATATCCCCAAGCCCCGGTGACCCCAGCTGTGGGTTCTTCCACAGAAGCACTGGGACATGCTGGTGTCACCTTCAGTTCTCCCAGTCCGTAAACACTCTGCTACCCATTAGTGATCATCACGGCTTTCCCTGCTGTGATCTGTCTCCAGCAACAGGGACTAGAGCTCTGTCTGGCAAAGGATGGAAACTACAACAGGGTTTTCACTAGACAACTGTCAGCTTATTTACAAGCTGTGTATTAGTTAATATAATTAAGGCATTGATGCTGTAAATTAAATAGTATAGAAGACATTTTGCTGGCATAAGATCTGCACAGTGTTTTCCATATGCTTGCTTACGAAGCATGAAAAATGAACAAAATGTACAAATTAGAAGTCAAGATGCTCAGAGCTGCTGAAGGGCTTTACCAGAAACATATTATCTCTGTTCTGAGGAACTTTCAGGACATTTCCATAATAGATAGTTACAAACTTTTCTCCTTCCTTTCCTTCCCTTTTTTTTTAAGTGATAGCTGCCAAATTTCATAAATCCTATAATGTTCTGCGCTGTAATTAGTTTGGAAGCCTGTAATTGTTTAAGTTTAAGCCAGCAGATAAAGGCTGCCAAATCGCTTGAGCAGAAAAGTTGTATTAATGGCTTCATATTATTGCTTGCTGATTTATTTAATCTCTTTCGATCAAATTATGATTCTCAAACAAAACCAAGAAAAACTCAAGCAGTTGTTTTTCACCACGAGGAGGAAATGGGCAGAATGGACACATACATGCAAACACACAGGGACAAAAGGGCTTTTGTGGAAGAAAGGGTGCGTCAACAGTCTTGAAGGTCAGTCATAATTCAAAGGAAAATATGCTGTGGGAAGAGTTATATTCAGTAATTACAGCTAAAATTATACAACCTTTGGTTATAACTGAAAGGCTTCCCCTGGTGTTCCTGCACTGTAGTGTCCTGGGACACCTTTCTCACTGTTAAATGAAGAGCAGCACACTAGTTTTAGCTATTAGAAGTACATTAAACTGTATGGCTTACAGGTTTATACTATTAACATGTCTCCCTTCACATGCATCTTGTTCCTACGCTTTTCTAACTGGAGTGGCAAGAGTTCAGCGCTGGATGTAGGAAATGATGAGAAGCGTAATGAAAGAATATGTGTCTTTGCTGGCATTATTTATAAGGGTTAGAGCAAAGGTCCTTTTAAAAAACAATGAAGAGAAAATATTGCAAGGTTCATATGTTATTAATGGCCTATGTGTTGGTGTGCACCATTTGTATAATGATGCCATTCAGATATGCTGTCATCCCTTTGTATAAGATATTTTTACGGCAAGCATAAACACAGGATAGATCAAAACTATGATACAGGAAGCACTCTATCTAGCTGCTATTATTTCATCTTCAGGGAGTCAATATCGTATGCCATACAGAAACTCAGCTCAAATGCATCTATTAAGAAGTCACTTTACTAGTTTTACAGTAAATGCACTCAGTTTTTACAACCAGTATTAGTTTGCTCTTCTATGTCCTACCATAGTTCCATGAATTAAGTTTTTTTGGCTCCAGTGCAACTGAAGCATATAGCTGAACTTAAAAAAAATAAAATAAAAAATGGGAGTAATCTCATTATTATGAGACTACTTTCTGTGCTTGAATTCAGCACATTCTGAAATTTCTTGATGGATCAAGGCTTCTGTGAGAAGAATGTTCTACTAAAGGTTTGACATCAATAACTCACAGGGAGATGGTGCTACCTTTATTGCAGACAGCGACAATTATACTCTCTTTGGATTCACTTTGTGCTTGTGGTTACTGATACTCATTGAAGGAAACATAGTCCTGGATTTCCTACCAAAGTTAAAGGAACATTCCCTATTAATGACAATTCATGAGATTTTAACACTTGTTTTCATTCTGGGTCAGAGTGAAAGCAAAATCTCTCTAAAATTTTCATATGAAGAGAATTGTGTTGAAATTGACCTTTTCAACAGGAATTTGGATATGAGAGAGTGACTCTCTTAAAATCTTGACCATTAAAATTCTGCAAAATATTTTGACATTTACTGAAACAAAGACGTTCTGCCTAGCTCTTTTTCTCCCACAGCAAGTTGGCTGTCTAAAATTTAGAAAAGCAGAGTTACCACCTGCTACATGCCATTTCTGGGACATCCAACTTAACAACATAGACTAGCATAGGCTTTTAAATGAGATTAATTTCAATGCCTAAATGCTTTATGGACATGGTTTTTTGATTTAAAGACAAAATAACCAGACTACATATACTGTGATTTTTAGGGCTTGTGTTTTAGATTGAACCATCACTCTGAACCTGGTGAGTACGCAAAACCTGGCAAATCTATAAAATAAACACATTCACTGAAAAAATTATTTTCTGATAGTTATCTGTTTCTTAAAATAATATTCAGGTGTTGCACAGAAATAGTAGTAGTAGTATTTGGTTACTAATCAGTAATAACTGTTTAATATAACAAATTCAAAGGCACTTGCAAGTGTAAATGAGTTATAAATCCTGTTCAAAAAATAAATTTTAAAAAGCTGATGCTTTACATTACAGAAATTGATTTTTAAAAATGAAGGATAAAAGAGGCATTCTTTCTGATTTCTGCTGGTTTAGACTTGAAGTAATTTGTTTTCCATGGAAAAATGTTTTCACAAATATTTTTCTGCATCCTCTACACATCTGACATTCATAATTAGTAAATCATTGTTTTCATAAAATATTATTTCCTCTTTTAAATTCCTAAAATACAACTCAATCTATGAAAAACAGTTTGATGTCAGTACCTTTAGCAGAATTCATTACTGTACTTCTTGATAGGTAGAAGTATGAAAACACTTATTTTAATGACTCAGTTTAAGATCTCTACCTTGTTAAACTCCTACCAAAGGGTTGTTTTGAAGACTGATACACAGACCTTGTACAAGGCCTTCTACCTCAGTAGAATCTTATCCTGTACAAAACTAGATACATAATGTTGGATTTCACACATACAGTCAGGTAGATCTTGGTAAATTATACCATACTGCTGATAGGAAGCAAAGTACGTACTGGATAACATTTAATTTATTGTATGATACAGATATAATAGAGAAATTATTTAATTCACTGGTAGAAAAAGAGAAAAAGGATAGGTGTAATATAACTGCACATCAAGAGATGTCAGTAGGCTCTGTAAGTATTTTTTATAATGTCTAATCATAAAGAGATATTAATCTGCTGAGGGAAAATGATTGGATCATTGCATCTTTCAGTGCATGGGAGAGAGGGATGGGCTAGAAGAGGGAGCCACACTCCAAATAAAATCACAGACATCGAGCTATGGGAACCGCATATTTCTCAGGCGAGGGACTTGGAAGATGGGTAAGTCCAGCCAAGACACTTGCAAAGGACTAAAATTAAGAATGAAGGTCTGTATATTGAATGAGGTCGGCAGCACCCAAGCACTAAACATCTGCAAAAGCACAGGATCTTCTGCACGTACAGCACACTCTGGAACTAGGGTGAGGGCTGCGGTAAACACTCAGCCAAAAGAAAAACCATACAGTTGATGAAGTCATCTTTCATTCTTTGAATTGGAAAATTACTTTTGCTTTGCAGGCAGAAGACACTCGATTGTTCAGCCTGGATCCCCACAAAAGGACTATCCTGCATAAAATAGATACAAAGCCTAGACCATCTCCAGGCACCAGCTCTGATGTGAGAAAGTCAGTTGATTTAATTACGATTTAATGCCATCCACTGAGGTTCTTCTGATTTTTTGAGGTTCTCTGTTCAAGGAAAAATAATACGTTAAAGACTAAATAAATTAGAAAGCATGTGCAATCAAACTACTCCATTTGTGATTACGTCTAGGCGAGACTTTGTTATTTTATGTGAACAATTAAATCTTCTCTATATGATGCTCCTCTTAGCATTGATTTTTTTAGTACGTTTTGACCGAGCACTCTGAAGAAAACAAATTAAAGCAGAGGATTTATGAGAGAGCCTCACAAAATCTCAAAGATTATTTTCCCTTACCAAACTCGAGTGGTTTTCAGAAAAAAAGAGAGGTGGGGGAAGCAAAAAAGAGAATGCACTATCTAAATTCTAGAAAAAAATAATTACTAAAATCTTAAAAGCCGCAGGGTAGACATATGCCTGTAATCAAATTCTGGGAAACAAGCCCCTGCAAACTCTCGCATTTCAACTTCCAACTCACTACAACTTCATGTTCATTTTGTGATGAAGTGTGAGTCTTACAAAACAAACAAACAAACAAAACTCAGCTACAGAAATTCTACTTTTCCATGCAGCTCAAAAATTCTCCGAGTTCGAAACGGTGAAGCAGGCTGCCTTCCACACTATTCAGAGATGAGGTAATGGCTTTGCGATTTCATTCCTTTGGTTGGAGCGAAGAATAGAAGCCGGGAAAAGAGAGTCTCAAAAAGTGTGCTCTTTATCCCCTCCCCGTTGGTTGCCTTCTGCAGCTTTCAGCCCCAGGAATGCAAGGGATGATGTAGTGCAGCCGGTATGTACCGAAGCACTTGCAAACGCATTGTACTTAATGAGACTTGGAAACCAGTCAGGGCCAGGGCACTTCTTCTTGTGATGCTTTTCATCAAGGCCACAAAGAGGGACAGCGGAGAGGCGTGAAATGTTACATAGTTTCTGTAAATATTTAGGGCAGAATTTTTAAAAACTAGCTGGCTGATTTCCAAACATCCTTAGCTCCCCAGAAAGCTCTCTCTGAAGATCTCGTTGCCTTCAAGGATCATGTGTCCTGTTTCAGATCTCAGCCTCAGGGTCAGTGCTACTGCAACACCAGACCAGCAGACAAGCAATCAAAAAAGGAGGAGATGCAGAGCAAAACTTCTTTCTATATAGGAGGAGACTTAGCGGAAGAGTGTGCTGTTTTCAAGGGTTTCGATTTTATTTTCTGTTCTACACCGAGTTCTCTGGGCTTGTCAATTCTACAAACATTTTAAATATTCCTCACTTCACAGTTCTTCACAGTGTAAATGTTAACACTATCAACAAAATATTTAGCCTTAGGTTACACCCAAATCCTCTTATCTGGAGAAAAATGGGTCGGGGGGGGGGGGGGGGGGGGGACCTTTGCAAAAGTGTGAAGTGGCCTGAGCTAAGCCCAAGGTGAAACAGACTTAGCACAGCTATATGAGAAGTACATAAGCTGCCCACACAGTGGGCAGTCAGCATTGTCAAAGAGATTATCCCCAACCTCCACCCAAGAGATAATTCAGGTGTGCTGCGTTTCATTTACTAAAGGGCAAGTTCATACCTCTGTGTATGTGGATGTGTTTGTAAATATATGCATCTATAATTTATGAAGCTACCTATTTAAGATTCTTGTCATTTATCAAGATGCTTTTGAGACTTACTTCCTTATTTTGCAGACCAAATGTTAACATTTGATTTAATTTATTAACTCAATTAAACGAAAAGTGTTCCACATTAGAAAGCATAATGTCAGAATTAATCCCCCAAAAATGTGGTGATGCTTTAACTAATATCCTGTGACCTCCTGATACCCTCAGACACTGTCCTGATGAGCTCAGTATGAATAATCAGATCAGAGGTTTCCCAGGGAGCTCTCTCTAGAGGATATCAGATATCTCCTACAAGGGGATGTGCCCATCCCTCTCTTGGCCAGGGGGCAACTGCAGAATGCACTCCCCACCTTCCCCCAACCCTCTGTCCCTCCCCTCCTCCATCCCACCATTCCTTCTGGTGGTTTCTTAGCAGAACAAGATGCCAAGCCTAACAGTGGTGACCTTCTGAAAAATACTCTCTTTGCTGACTTTGATCCCAGACAGAAGCAGGATGTGGACACTGGAAGCCTGTTCGAGCAGGTTGGTCGATGGCCACCATAAGAACAAGTACCTAGCAACAGAAATCCAATCACACACTCACAACCTAAAAATACATCTTTGATATTAATGACCATTCTGAAAAAAAAAAATAAAAATTCAAAGTTCTGGTGTCCAAGTAGCTATTCCTTTGTCAAGACTTGTCAGATGCAGTTCAACTTCGCACCAGCCAAAGCAACAGCACTGAACCTAACCCACAGGTGGACAGACTGCCACAGAATCCAGTCAAGGCAGTCACTGACATCTCACCACCATACTGTCTGCTCTGTCCCTTACCTATCAACTGGAAGTCAGTTAGAAGTGCGACCTTTGTCATCAAGCTGATCAAATCATCTTCCAGCTCATGCTCTCCTTGTAGGTAGGCTGTTCCAATTCCAAAAGAACAGGAAACAGACTCATTAAAGGGAACACATGCAACAGATTTTCTCAAAACCACTCAAGTTTGCAATCTGGTAAGACACCAGAGGCAATTTTTGCTGTGCAGGATGAAAGAATCACTAGCCTATTCTCAAACTAGCACAAAATTCTTGAACACTCGCACCAGGCAGTGCTAAAGGTCTGAATACCATGCTGGTATAACAACAAATTATTCCCACACATTAAGTCTCCAAATGACATATGAAATTGTTCATGGATTCTTCCAAAAAGAGAGAGACAGAGAATTTGAGGAGTATTTCCTCTTTGCCTAGAAAAGAGGATGAAACACGGAGACTCATCCTTAATGGATCTAAAGAAGGCAATTATAATGGCTACAGAGAACGGGACAGATTCATAACAGAGCTCCACAAGCATCCAATGTACTTTAATCCCAAACATCCCAATTCCTGTTTTGCATGATAGATCCCAGGAATTTCTCTGGCCAGGAACTGAAAGACCCTTGGTGGAAAGAAGCATCCCGACTGTGCTTAGGATAGATCACGTCTCAGCTTCCTGAGCTATTCAGGCTTCCTGTTGGTTCCTTGATGGCTGGACAGGCCACTGCTGTCAGGCACATGCGATTCTGCAAGTACAACACACTCCTCAGCCCAAACATATAAAATGGCATGAAAAAAATGACAAAATAGAGACATGCTTTAGGAAAGGCTTCTTTATACAATTTTAAGAACTCATGGAGGCCTGGCTCTATTATCACTTCTTTCTCCATTCTGTTATCCCATAAATATCTGCTATTAGCTACTTTTGGACCCAAAACATCGAAATAAAATAATCATTGTTTCATTCTTAAATTCTTATGGAATTTGCCACCTCAAAATGTGTTCTTTAACTCATAATTTGAGATTATCATTAATATCAGGTTTGCAATTTCTCAGAGTTATAGTTTGCATGCTTTGTTGACTCAAGCTGAAAGCAAAAATTTCATATTTCACTGCACATTCTAACAGCAATGATAGTTAGAAAGCTGTATATATACTCTTGTCTATGCAATGCTGTGATGGGTTTGTGTCTGGAAGGGTGTTTTCTTAAGTAGTGGGGGGCTGCTGTGGGATGGCTCCTTGCAAATGCTTCCAGAACCTTACCCAGCCCAGGTAAAAGTCAGACCCGCCTCTGGCCACGGCTGAGACAATCAGTGCCTCTATGATCAACATTTTTAAGAAGGGAAATGCATTGGGCCAACTTCTGTTTCTTTTGTGTTGGGGAGTCCTTTGTTTTGGAGGGGAGGGGGAGGTGCAAGAGGCAACCATGCAGTCACCAAGGTCATGAGGAAAGAAGGGGAGAAAGGCACTGGAGCAGAGATTTCCCTGAGGCCCGTGGTGAGACGGCAGGCTGAGCCCCAGCAGACCGAGAAGACCGATGGCCACGAAACATCCAGGATGGAGCAGCCCATGGAGGACCCCACACTGGAGCAGAAGACAGTGCCCAATGCGTGCCGTGACTCCAAGGGAAGCCCAGCCTGGAAGAGGGCTATCACTGGGAGAACTCCAGTCTGAGGGAGGGGCCCACACATGTGGAAAGAACCATGCTGGAGACGTTTGAGGAGAACTCTCTAGCATGTTTGAGAAGGGGCAGAATGTGAGGAGTCCCCTTCCTGAGGAGGAAGGAGCAGCATGGACAATGCATAAAGTACAGACTGCAACCCCCATACCCTGCCGCCGTGTTGTTGGTAGGGTGGAGGTAGCTGGGAAGAGGGGAGAGGTGGGGGAAGGTGTATTTAAGATCTGGTTGTATTTATTTTCTCACTATCCTACTCTGATCTAAATGATTGTTTAAACTGGTGGTTGTTCTACTGTCTAAATTAAACAGATATTTTCTCCCCAAGTTTTCTCTGGTTTTTGCCCGTGACCCTAAGTGATGACCTTCCCTGCCCTTAATCTTGATCCTCAAGCCTTTTGTTGAGTTTTCTCCTCCCCATCCCAAAAAGGAGTAATGAAGGAGTGAGAGAATGAGCAGCTGCGTGGTTATTTGTTGCCAGCTGGGTGGACTTAAACTGTAACGAGTGCAGATACATATACAATATATATACCACATACACAGATCAGTATTCTTAATGATATTTCCGTATTTTATCTTGCATAATCCCCCTGCATAATGTAGTTTTTACAAGTCCTGAAAGACTATTCTCTCCCCATGCACTGCTCCTACTCAGTCAGAAGGAACCAAGTCTGTGCACTAATATGCTTTAATATAAAGAAAAAGGAAAAAAAAAAAAGGAGAACTAATTATTTCTTAGAGCCCCGTACTGGGTCTTCTCTGCTGTCAGTGTGGCTGACTAGGAGATGTTTAAGGTGGGATCACTGTTCTGTTGCAGTATGAGTTCCAAACATAGCTGATGTGTTAACTCACTTCATTGTAAGAAACACATGAGCAGCTCTCATTAGATTTTAGTGTGTATGTTCCTGGGTAGTTTAGGCCTAGCATGCAGGATAGCACTTAACCCTATTAGACTATGTTTTCATGATAGATACTTATCATGCTTAAAGCATCTTTCCATTGTCATGTCAGTGTTCTCACTAGTCTTTGACAGAATCATCTCTTTGGTTGAAGAATGCTCTCTAAATTGCAGAAATGAAATAAATCCTTCTGACACAATCCACTAAATCCCTCATCTTGCTTTCTTATTAAGCCCTCTTTTTTTTCTAGTCACCATCAGTGACTTAAAGTCTCATTGACTTTTTACTTTTCCCCCATTTTCTTTGAGAACTATTTACTGGCCCATTTACAGCCCCAGTGAAAAGAAACTCTCAGTTAACAAATGCACCATATTCTATAGTCCAATCAATACCAAGTCTCTTTACTGATCATTTGGCTTAATTCAGAAGAAAAGATGCCATGCTTCACATAAATCACTTCTTTTACTCAAAAGAATCCCTTATTGAATAAACTGTAGTGTCATTTCAGGCAACAAAAATAGAGTACAAAGATCCTAGGCACCCCTTGGTAGTCTGCATTATTTATCCACCTGTAAAGTGATGTGATTCTGATGCAAATTAAATACATTTTTAACTTACATTTTCTCTGCTAATAGAAAATTACTACAGAAGGCTAGAAATGTCCCTATTTATGTAAGTGGACTTTCAATTACTGTAATCCCACAAGCACTGTACATGTGTATATATATGCCCGTGTTCATTCACAGTTCTAGCAAAATTGATCCCATTAGGCGATGCTTCACTTTGTTCTCATTGGCATGGCTGTTCAGGTGCTTTGATTAAACAAGCAGATCGAGTCCTTTTAGAATGACAATTCAAAACTGTTCACTCTCAGCTTTTATTTTGGATCCAGGTTGGAAATATGACACATTGCAAAATCACACTGAGACAGATTTATGGCATAATGTAATAGATGATTCACCAATACTTTTGCTCATGCCAGACTGAGACAACAGACCTTAAATCAGAAATCAGGGTCAGGTTTGGAGCTGTATGGTCTATCTTAAAAAATAACAGAAACAAAACAAACAGGACATTTTTTTTCAGTTGTAGGGACAAAGGAGAACCATGATACTGACACTAACAGGCAAACCTTAATTTCCATATTTATGTTAATTATCTACTGTAGCTTCAGGAATGTAAACACATGCAGTTTCCATGAACTCCCAGATGCGGTGTCAAGTATGGATAAAAGGGCTAAAATGCTGCTGCACTTCACTTTTAGGGATCAGAGGAAAAGGTATATTTTGCAGGACAACTATAACTGCTAGGTTGTAAACTGCATAAGCATTCAGGACACTCAGTCCACCTCATTTTAAGCAACTGTGTGTTTGAGTTCGCTGATAATATGTTCTGAATTCTTCTACAGATACTGGAAATGTGTGTGTCCGTGTGTGTGTGTGTGTGTGTGTGTGCGCTGTCATAACCTATCTGCCCAAGCACGGACTGTCTTGAAAGATTAAGTGCACCTATTCTGAACTGGAGGCTGCTTGCCATAATTTTTAGCTAACCCGTTTCCTTCTTAGTGAAAACAGAAATAAAAATATATTGTGCACACTTCATTGCTAGAACCTTTGACCTCAGCTGCCTGTCTAGCTGAGACTGTGATGAATGCTTTGTGTCTCTTCATTTTTAATTGCTCATAAATTGTTATCCCATGAAACACAAAACTAGCCTTGTCCTCATTTTAGTAGGGGTTGGAGGTCAGCCTAACAGTAATACAATTAAGGAGTGTCTTTGTGTGGGGGTGTGGGAGTGAGGAGGGCAGGAGGGTTACAGAAGGTTGTGGTAGTGAAAGATGTATTCCTTTCCAAGGAAATACAAAGCAAATTCCACACTTTCAAACAGAAGTCTTTAATGTTTGACAGTGTTGAGAAAAGCTCCTGGGAGGGCATTTAGAAGGGCAATAAAGTAGACATGATTTTCCATATCTGTATAATTATTCTTAAACATATATGTACACGTGGCTGTGTAGGATAGGACTGATCTTCTCTTTGCAATAGCAGACTTAAACCTATGGGTCAAATTTTACCTAGGCATGCATGTTCTGATTTGCTGATTTCAGAAGAAATGATAGCGCACCTTTGACTTGCTCTATAAAATAATCTAAAGCACATCTGTGAAGATAACACCACAGAGTAACTTTCCTCTGGGTAATCTTCTCTCAGTTGTCACACATCTCCTTCCTGTTCTTGAAAGCCGTGCTACTCTTAATTCAAATAATATACAGTATGCCAAGACACAACAATATCTTTCACCTTCAAAATATCTGGTAATAAATAACTATAAAATATTAGCTCAGTGACATCAGGGAACTTAGCGTGCCCAGATACAAACATCTTTTGACTTTGGCTGAATAAATACACAAATGAAGAAAGCTTGTTGGATTTGCTTTTGCCTTGCACCATACATGTCTAACAAAACACGTTATTGGGCTTTCAGTAACTGAGGGTATCTCCAGATTCCTACAGACCAAACCATTATGGTAATAGTAGGTTCTTGTTGGGCTTAATTTAGGCAATTTGCTCCAAATGCCACAACAATCCTTGTTCTCTGTTCTAACAAGATGTGGTACCTCCAGCAAAGCCACTAGGTTCTCAGAAACCTGACACAGAGTTAGGAAACAGGCTTTTTGAACCCACCGCACAGGCTAGTTTGAATAGCTGTTTAAAAAATACTGATAGCTATAAAGAAAAATAGCATTCAGCACCCACTGTTGAATTCTTCCTGGAGGACAGATAATTCAACCACTTAGTCATACTACAGCGGATACTACCAGTTTATACAGATTCCAGCAGTCCAGATAGCAGGAAGGAAAGTTTTAGACCAAGCGACACACTGCTGAATTCAGCAGCCCAGGGAGTCTGCACCCTCTCACCTGCACGCTCACTAGTGACTTGTTACCACACTTTCACAAAAAGTCACAGAATCACACAATATTAGAGCTTGGAAGGGACCTCTGGAGATCATCAAGTCCAACCCCCCTGCCAGAGCAGGACCACAGTATCTAGGGCAGGCCACACAGGAATGCATCAGACAGGTCTTTCAGACAGGTCTTGAATGTCTCCAGAGAAGGAGACTCCACAACCTCTCTGGGCAGCCTGTTCCAGTGCTCCGTCACCCTCACAGTAAAGAAATTTTTCCTCATGTTGAAGTGGAACTTCCTGTGCTCTGGCTTGAATCCATTGCCCCCTGTCCTACCACAGGGCACAAGTGAAAAGAAGTTGTCTCTTCCTTCCTGATGCCCAGCCCTCATACATTTATATACATTAATTATATCCCCTCTCAGTCTTCTTCTCTTCAGACTAATAAGCCCCAAGTCTCTCAGATACTGCATGGAAAGAGATGCAACAAGTTACAGAGGGAGGCTACTAGGGTCCCAAGATACAAATTTGAACCTGATTTCCAGAGTATTCAGAAGTTTTCCTTCAAATATACTCCTGATTTTTTCCTGAGCTGTCAGTTCCTAATATTTTATCATTTTACTTCACAGAATATTAAGTACTTTACATGAACACTAAAAAAGTACTGCTAGGAAAGAGAACAGAAACTATTGCACAATATTGTTCTTGAAGGATTCCTGTCTGCTTCAGCTATGACAGCAGTTGAAATTCTGTATGCCTGTTAATGGTCTCACTAAGATCAAATTATATTTCAAGTCTTCTGTAAACTGAATTCTTACCTTATCTTTAGCAGATAAAAAGCATATTAGCATTTTCAGGATTTGGGATGGAAAAAATATACTTCTCTGATATACAGGGTCTATCAAAATTATACTGCAATGTTTACCATAAATTCAGCAATATTTACTGTTTTAGTTTAAAAATTCACTCCTTAAGACTGGTGATTCTATGAAGATTCCTAGCTTCCTTGCTCAAAAAGTAAAGGCCTGGTACCATCCCTCTGCACCCAGTCTAAGTTGTCATTTAAGAATGAAATTTCCACCTAAATCACGGATAACAATCTGGATGGCCCACACTCCAGTGTTACTCAAAGTCTTCAGTGCTAACATCTACTCTGTTCTCCCATAGACTGTGGAAAGCTCCCAAGCTGTGGCTAGAGGTAAATGTTCTCGGAAACACTCTCTTCTCGCAGGGTAGGAACCTGTTTCTAAGAAGGAAATTAGACCTAGACATTGAGTCATCTACATTCTCCCTGCTGGAACTAGAAAGTTTAGTTGTAGTGTACCATAGAAGCTGATCTTAGGTCTCTCTTCTGTTATAAATTAGTAATTAAAACACTCAATGAAGAGACAACTAGGTGCTAGATCCCCCCGCATTGATGGCTATGAACCTAAAATCCACAAAAATGCCTCAAACATCACGCTAGGGCTATGCTAGGTGTACACATCTCTCCCTGCAAGCTGGACAAATACAAAGAAGCCTGAGAAGCCTCTAAGTTAGGACTTCTGCTGAGGAAAGGTAGTCCTGGGAATGTCAGTGTTTTATCAGTGATGGAGCAATGTTAAACCTATACTCTTTTCAACGGCCAAGGTCTTGAGCTCTAGCTTATGCGTCATCCCAGACAGAAATCAGGATCCTAGTTTCCTGCTTTCCCTTCAACTCTGTAACGGCCTCCTGTCAACTGTTGGTGTGTTTCCTGCCTCCTGCTGGAAATCCCCACATCTGGCACACGTGCATTCAGATCCCCTCACCTCCTGAGTAAGTCACATCTGTCCATTGCTGCCAGTGCCTCTGTTTCTCATAAGAATACCTTGTTCCATGAGATCCTACCTGTATGAGAAGCCAGACATCTTGCATCATCTCAAACTGAGGGAGGCATTGTATTGATTTCCTCCACATTCAATGGAATTGCCATGACTGATATCTCAGGTTTTTCAGAATGTCCATCTCTCATCATTCTTCATGTGTACATGTTATTTTCAGAATTTCTCTCAGGACTTCCTGCCCAAAATTTAGGTATACCTTTGTTCCACAATGCTTTGGTCAGACAAAAGCTGAAGCTCAACTTGCCAGCTCTGGTAGGCTTTAACATTTACACAACTCTTCTATAGATTTAATTAGAAAAAGCCTGGCATTAGCCAGATAAAAAATTTAGGGTGTACGTTTCTGATATTGTTTCAGTTAAAATCTATCACAGCACAAATGACAAATCACAGTGTTCTTGTTGAGTCACAGCATTGCATCACAGCATTCTCATTGAACATGGCAGATCAGTTACATGTCTCTTAATAAAGTCTACTATTTCATTCTATTAAGGTAGAAGGTTTCTTTCAACATTGTGTACAAAATCTCTCTTTAGACTCAGTAGGGTCAGATCAGGTGGCTATTGCTGCCAAAATCTCGTCAGCTGCTCAGCAGGA
>NW_009705022.1:47376-59422 GCF_000703405.1 Apaloderma vittatum
GCAACAGGCAATCCGAGTAATAAGAATCTGATGGCTTCTCCTTCCTAATTTTTCTTAGAAAATGGTGACTTTGAGTAAGTTTGGTAGTAAGGAGACTGTTTCCATGTCTTGTGTCTAGTTGTTCAGCTAATTGTTCAGAAAGGAGACAGAATCCTTGCTCATTTTGTATTGGATAATGAAAGGCTACATGGTGTTTTGAGGCAGACTACAAGACCTAGGATTAAAATCGGATTGAAATAAATCCCTCTCCTAAAGAGGATATGGTCTGCGGCAGGTTTTCCCAATGCTCCTGATAGAGACCATCACCTTTTCCCCTTATGAGTCTATTACAAGAGGAGGGTATTGGGTCCAGAAGCAAAAGCCAGCATGATAGGATGATGGCTGAAGGCAAACCTCCACCAAATGTGTCAGAAAGGAGGGCTAAAGTCTGTCTCTCAAGTAGAACATCTTGCAGATGAAAGTAGGCCAGTCCTGGATGAGTTGTTGAAAGATAATTCCCAGGTGTGTTATTTCATAAAACAGTGGCTTGCCCAAACTATATTCCTGATGTGTCTATTCCTTTGATGCCAGCAAACTCCAAACTTTTTTTTTTCAAAGTACCATTTTTAAAGGAAATAGCTGTCACTTTAAGTGAGCCTAGAAATGCATGTTGTAACTAATTTTCTTTTTAAATATATTTGAGTCGTTCATTTGCAGAAACTCATGCCTGAGAAATAGTGCATCATGCACATTTTAAACCATTTAGTATTCCTTATGTACTACAAAGGTCTCTAGTTTATGAGCTATTTTTCTTTAGGGACACGGGCTTTAAAAAAAGTAGGTTTCTCATATCAAATTGATTTGAAACTTCAAGTAGCCAGTGTGGGGGCAAAGCTAAAGATTCTGCAAATGCCTTCTCCAGCATGTGGCAAACTTCTGAAGAGAACCATCCTAGACTACAGCGCTCTCCTTTGAAGTGGCAAAATAACTCCTAGAGCGCAGGGAACACAAAGAGAAGCAGTGGTGTTTGGAAAGCAATCTGTGTTTGGTAAAGATGTCTGTTTTACAATCCTAGTGTTGGAGGGCAAGACTAGTCAGGCTTTCCAGGGCACCTGGATCTGCTTTGTGGCAGGAGCGTGTTGCCATCTTGTATTTTCTTGCCAGTCTCACGACTAGAATCAGGAGAGCAGTGAAAGCTGCTAAACATAGTTCATGATGCAGCCATACCTTTGACTTTAGCTCCAGTGAGCCCAGATGGGAAATAAAGGTCATTTAGAAACAGAGCACTTCCCACAAACTAGAGAGAAATGTAAAACGTACTTACCTGCTCATAATTTCCTTTCTCTGAAGTGGATACTGAGTCCTCTGTGACCCATTAGAGCTGGATTATTCTTCCATTCTAAACAAAGAAGCTATCTGATATTTTTTGTTAGCTTCTCAAACTAGTGCCAGTTGCCCAAAATGGGAAGACAAACTATAAATCCTGATGAATAAACATTCCGCAAGATTAGCCATCCTCAAGCAGGAGATGTTAGCTCTTATCTATTTAATTTATCAAAGAAAAAATGGAAATTAAGATGGTAAAGCAAGATACCAAAATGAAGGAATCACAAGATTTTTTTCTTAGCTCTCAGCAGGAGTTTCTGAGGGACAAAAGGATGATTAGAGACGTAAAGCAAATGAGACAGTGTTCTGGGTGGGGTGTCTCCACAGCCACTGCGGAAGAGGGAAAATTCGAAGCAGGTAAATACATTTTAGCTTGCTCCCTTGTGGTTGTCTGGTGCTTAGTGATGCATCACAGGTGGGACACATCAAACAGTAAAACAAATCTCCACAAGCATAAAAGACATTTAAGGTATCAGGAAAATTGAACCCAGAGGAAAGAAAGTCTTTGAGTGGCTTTATTATTGTGTTGAGTTGCTGCTCGTTTTTTTCTTTACTGCCTTCCCACAGCATAAGAAGAAAGTTTTTTTAGAAATTAACAAGCAAGTCCTCTAAATACTGCAGAATTTTGTACCTACAGGTCATGGTTGGTTTAAACAGTACATATGGGAAGGCGTAAAAGAACAGGTATGCACACAAGAAGAGAAGCACTGACCTGGTGTAGCCTTTTCCTTTCAGACGCCCAGAAGAATGCTGGTCTTAAATAAACAACCCGATAGAGTAACAAACTTTGGAATTTATACATCAGGAAAGAGCAGATGTGGCTGTTTGCCACCCCTTCTTAAATTTGACCACATAAAATAATATATCTGATGTTCTTCAATGATTAGTTTTTGCATAAACAGATTAATGTGTGTAATGACTGATCCTCTGGAATCCATTCTGACAATACCACCGCGCAAGCGAGAGCCTACACTGGGACCAGTTCGGATCTAGATGAATATCTAACTCACCAGCCACATAATTATGCTAACACACACTGCCTGCCTTTCCTTCAAAAAGTGTCAAATGTGGGTCTCTCATCCAGCTACTACTTTCTGCCAGATGTGATAATTTGATTATTACTGTATCCTCTTCTTAAATAGATTTATTTTTCTACAATTTTAACAAATCTAATTGAAAATAGACCACAGATTCAAGACACAGTTGGAGAAAATCACAAGACAATCAGATTAGCAAGGTGAACAAAGTTTAACAAATTAGGAAAAAAACACTACTAGGTGTTGAATCATATATAGAAACTTTTTGAGACATGGCTTTGAAGAGCAGGCAAAGATGATGGGCCACACAGAAGGCTGTAATGGATCCATTTTGCAGCAAAATCTGTACCACTAACACTTGGATACCCGAACTGAGATCCAATCAAGTCCATACTTAACAGGCAGCTCTATTACAATCTTAACCATGGGATAAACCCCAGAGCTGTCTATTTTAATGCATCGTTAGCAGAACTTTCGGAAGTCTGTGAAACACCATGAAACACACACATCACTTGCAGCAAGTCCCTCAGCGGTCCTGCATATTCATGCCACAGAAGGCAGAACCCTCTGCCATAAAATTAAAATGACCAGGAAGTTTGATAAAATCCAGAAATAAACACATCCATTGATTCAGGACCATTAAATAGTCTTAGTGACTATACAACATCATCTGAAAGGTTAGTAGTTACTTTGACCGCACGCTCGGGAAGCCAGGAAGATGATTCTCTGTGGATTTCACCTCATCTGGCCACAGGCAGGTACAGGCTAGGTGGTGGTTCTCAGACCTGAGTCCACAGTCCATGGGTGAGTGGACAAGAACTTCCAGAGAGCAAGTCATTCCATCCCTAACACTTCTTCCAGCATCGGATTCATTATCTGGAGGAACTTAACCATTTTCATTGGTAGGATCGTAGACACTAAATTACACAACCTCCTAACCTCCACGTGACTGTAGTTTAGCAAAATGAGCTCTAACAGTAATGGACAACTTGTCCTTCTACTCAAGAACAGGTAATCATATTCATCTGACTTATGTTTTGAACGTGTAAGAGTAGAAACTATTCCAAGGCCTGAGAAAGAACTCGGCACACAGTATTTATTTACTAACATTCACCCTTCAAAAAGGGTGAATACCAGCTTTTCATTGCAAACTTTCACATCCAGCTTGTCTTGGGACTGGCAATCAGACACAGAGGCAAAATATCAGAATAGATAACACTACCCTCTTCAGTGCTTGAAAGTTGAAGAAATTTTTAGCTTTTGACGATGTTTAAAATGTTACCTTCAGTGGCTGGCTCCTTTTTATTTAAATTCCGTTGACAATTCTCTAGGAGGTCATGTTGGTACAAAAACAGACGTGTGGACCACTATTTCAACATCTGTTTAACTGATGTAAGGACAAATGGTAAAGGAATTTGCAAGGAGAACAACACAAAAACAAAACCACAGGTTGTAAAATAGCTCCCTGGGCGTAGAAGTGGTTTCAGTGTTTGGCAGAGTGGTCAGGTACTTGGGCTTTCTAAAAAGAGCTGGCAAAACTGCAGAATACCAGCAGCTGAAAGGTCTCATCAGCACATACACAGATCACTTCTATGATGAGCCATCAGCAAGTGATCTTGCTGTCTCCTGGACACTGGCATGCAGCAAAAAGGGGTTTGATCAAAACTAGAAACAGGCTCCAATAGTGCAAAGCACATTAGACACTCCTAGCAAAGTCAGCAAATTAGCATGGAGCTCTTTCGTTGTAGGATGCTGCCGTTCTGAGATTAGATGTATGGCTAGGTTAAAGGCCTCTGCACTGCCAGAATGGTAAAATCTTCTTTTTTCCATCAAGAAGATTAAAAATACACGTGTGCAGGTGAACTTACTTGTACTCAGGAAAGCGTCCACTTGTGGCAAGATAGAGCAGCAGCAATGACCTTCAGAGGAGAGAGGAGAGGAGAGGAGAGGAGAGGAGAGGAGAGGAGAGGAGAGGAGAGGAGAGGAGGAGGGAGGAGGAGGGTATGTGGGAAGGCTCAGCTGTTAGCACCGGACAGGAATTTCAAGCATATTTGTGTTGCAGACATTTGGAAATGCTTTAAAGGAAAGCTGTGGTTCAGTAAATGAAGTGGCGTATATATATATATGTGTGTGTGTGTATGTATAGATACATATATATATTTTCACACATTTATATATATATTCCCACACAGATCTTTATTTCCTATAAATTAAGAATATTTTTTTAATTTCATCGTCACATGCTAGCACATTTATTATTTTCTCTTACCCTTCTAGAGTACCCTTCTGCATAAAGACACTGTAAAGGGCAAAGCACAATTGAGAAATAATTAAGGGACCTTATCATGAAGAATTTGTGAGCAGGCATGTCCTCCTGGCAGAGGAAAAGTAGGTGTGTTGCAGTTAGATGTTACATCTTATTTTTTGTTACTTGTTTGAATAATGAATTACTTTCAGCCAGTTACCAAAAACCTTTTTGGTAGTGTGTTGTTTCTGCACTGGTAGGAGAGCCTGCATGCAATTCACTGAAAATTAGATCTAACTGTCTTTGAAAGGCAGCCCATCATTTGCTTGGACTGTCCTGCTCCACAGTTGTGAAGTTTGTGTTGTTGCTACGTCTGCAGCCTTGCTGCTGCCCCTGCCTGAGACCTGCTCCTTGATGAGACAGGGAATACCATTTTAAAAAAATAAAAACAAAGCATATTTAGAGAAGCAAGGCCGACAAGGCGGGGGGGGGGGGGGGGCAGTTGGAGAACCGGGCATGAGCACTCATGCTTGAAACCCCTTGCTTGTGCAATAATGAGCTTGAAAGCCTTGCTGAAGTGGTTTTACAGCTGTGCAACAAAATGGTGCACTCTCCTCCCTTAATGCTGACATTTTAATGTAGGATCACAGCTATTCAGATTGTCCACTGGAGCTGGCAGGCTGATGGTGTGAGCAACTACGCACTCTCATCAATGTCGCTTGGATGAAAGCTGCTGTCAGGCTCAATAAAATGGCAGGCTAGGCCAATCTGGCACACATGAAAGGAAACTGGAAGAAAGGCTTAATTGCACCTCCAGCAGATTCCAGTTATTCTGCTGGTCTGTTAACAACACGCAGCCTGGCACGCCAGTCCTGTCCGCCATGCTGGGCTGGTAAGAAAAACTCCTTGAAGGTATGGCACAAAGGCAGTCTGGGTTAGCTCACAGCAACCTAAGCCAAAGAGAGCGCAACTCTGGCTTCGCAGCTAGGTTAGCAGCAGCCACTGCACCCGGCAAAAAACTAAGAAACAGAAAAAGGAACCCTAAAATGGGAAGCTGGATTGGTCTATGTTTGAGGGATCAGGGCAGGTCAGCCAGCACTGGGAAAATGCCAGGGTGGGTTGGATGCTCTTCTGAGACATCTCAAGGAAGGTCCAACGGGAAGAGCATGGAAAAAGTAGGTGGCATTAAGCCACAACAGAGGGAGAGGAAAGTAGGCACAACTGATGAAACCAAATACTGTGGCGTTTACTCTGAAAGGAATGCTGGGTGGCATCAAGGACAGAAAACTTAAGCATTTGTATCTTTGATGTGCTGGTAAGGAATTGGGAAGGGCATGAGACAGGACGCTAGATTTTACTGCACTTTCTCATTTTTGTTTAGTGGATGTGATCTCTTGTTGGAATATTTGCAGAAAAAGTTTTCTGGTGGTGGAGGGGAGGAGACAAGGAAGAAAAATATACTGGGTACAAAATTCTTGCGTAGGGATAGGGAGAATCAAGACCCTGGAGCAATCTTTAGCCTCTTAAATGGGATTGAAATAACGGGAAGTAAGGAGACACCTCTGGACATCTCCTTTTGTGAGCATAGCATAATGAAACTAAGAAAAAAAATCTGTGAATTAAAAAAGAGAACCTTCATAACTGCAAGATGATGTAGAATTACTAACTTCTAAACAGCCCACCGCAGCACCAGGTGGTCAGAGGGCAAAAGATTTCATCCATCCATTCAGTCTGTCTTCAAAGGTGTATGAGGATCATGTGATTTCTTAGTATTTTTATTTCTTGCTTTTTTAACTTTACTTGCAGGCATGTCCAACAACCACATAAACCAAATCCAAGCATTTGTATTACTTTTTGAAGAATGATAAAAAGGAATTACTCTGAATAAACTAATATTTTCTATAGAGTTACTCTTTTGTAGTGCAGTCTAAAAATACTCAGGAAAACCAGGTACTGTGATATGTTGAGGAAAAATATAATATCTCTGTCTTGTGATGAACCCAATTTCAGTTGCATAAACCCTTCCATTTCTAACTCTGATTGGATCACAACCCTCACTGTCACCTATACTTTATATTCTTAGAGTATCTGGTGATGAAGAGATCTTGTTCCTGATAGGTACTGGGTACCTGCACAATCAGGTAGAAGAAACACTGTGGTCGGTAGAAGAAACACTGTGGTCATCAGTATTGAAATTACACCCATTTCTGGAACTCTCCACACAGCACATTTGAGCAAATGAACTCAGTAGCTCATCTATATAATGACCAGCCAAAACCAGAGAGCACAGGAACTTCCCATAGGACATGAGTGGCTAGAAAACGGAAAATGCTCCTTCTGTGGCCTGACAAAAATAAAGAAAAATTCTTATTCCTTCCTTAAGGAACAGCTTCTCTGTGAAGCAGCAGTCTCTCATGCTTATATATTAAAGAGCCAAGTTTCCTTAGCTTACGGACTCTGCCCATCCTTAGAATCTCAGTTGTAAAAGAATTAGAACAAGGGGGCTGCTTGTGGTTTTTCAGCACTCAGTTGGCTCTTTAAGAGAAATTCTTACAGTGAACTTCTGCTTTACTTAATTCCCTTTTTTCCGAAGCACACACTGGTTCCCCAGCTCCACAGTGAAGTCTTAAGTATGTTTTTGGATCTGGGGATGCCCAAGCAATACAAGCATCGCCTTGAGAGGATGGAATAGAGTGTTCCATTGCTTCGAAGTGTATCTAGCACTTGCAATAATATGACAGAGATTCAGGCTTGAAATCACATTTTGAGGGCTTGGAAATACAAGGGCCAGAATCTTTGCAGCAAGCTAGTGCATACTGAGGAGTTTAGAGCTTGGTGGCATTGTAACAGACATTAAAAACAGATGAAGCTTCCTTTAATGTAAGGTCCTTTGATGGTAAAGTGGACAGGCACTGAAATGGCCAAAGCCATTCCCTTCAGCGACAGATGAAGTCAGGAAAGAAACGCTTCCCTAGCTCAGTTGCATACAATACAGATATTCATCACCCTAAAAATGACACAGGGATCAATAAAAACTGGAAGGACTTCATAGATGCATCCTTTCCTAATTGAAAAGCTTAACGTGACTGTTGCAATAAGAACAATATACCCCATGTTGACCCAGTTCAAAATAAAAAAAAGTCATTTTATGGCTGCTTACTTCACTCTGTCTACTTGTTTCCTTGAAGATAGCTTTATATAATATATAAATATTCCTTGTCAGCATTTGGATCCAAGAGAAAAGTTTCATCCTTCAATAGTGCACGTAATAGAATTGGTCAGATTTGAAGCATGAGAGCACTTTTTTATCTTGGATCTTTAATATTTTACAGTTCAAGCAACAGAATTTAACCAAACCATTGGAGATATAACTAATAAACTCTCTACACACAAAAAAAATCTCATGCTGTAGCCTTCATTTTGTTTCCTGCTTTCCTGATTTACTTGTAGTAAAAGCATGATTTAAATAAGATAAAAAATTTGCATTCTTATTTGATTATCTCCTGAGATAATTAATGCCCCTGAAAAATTAAGTATTTTGGCCACAAAACAGGCCTAATAAGAACAAGAGCGGCAGCACTAAAGCCAGAAGAAAGGTCTATTAAATCAGTAACCCTACTGATTTAAGTAGGACTAGGACTACACCCTGTGACTTTACTGACACTTATCATGCAAATTTTCAGAACATCCTAGTAAGCTTTTCACTCTAAGGCACTTACAAGGTCCTGCTTCCAACAAACCGTTTCACAAAGATGCACATGCCATGAGCCTTACCCTTGAACTTCTTCTCTACCCTGAACTCACCAGATTCTAGAACAAGATGAGAGCTTGGTTCATATACTCCATTTTCCCAAACCGCTTAAAATTACAAAATGATACAGTAAATCTTGAGATAATAGGTTTATTTGCAATATTTTAATGATATCTTTCACCATTCTTAAGGCGTAAGAATCATACAAAACCTTAGACAACATCCATTTTCATGAACTCTTTAGTCTAATTTCCTACGCCATACAACATCACACACATTTTCCTAACTCATAACATACTTTGAGGTTCAGTCATCAGAAAGACATTGAGAAACATACATTCTTTTTGGCTGGCAAACCTCCCTCAAACAGAGCTGCCATGATTAATAGGAAAGTCCTATAAAACAAGATGTTGGTGATAATGCGCATGATATTTTAATAGTTTCATTTAGAATGTTGCTGGTGCCTAGACAAATGAAATTAGTATTCAAGATGTATAATAATTATCAAGCTGAGACTGATCTTACGTGATGTTGATGGCTGAAATGTTAGATGTACAGTTTAAGCTAATGTAAATTCTTTCTAGAGTACACTGAGAAATTCTGCATTTCAGCAGGTGATTCCTCTCACTCTAAAATTGTTTCTGAAAACGATGAATTGCCTTTTGAAGTGCCAATCTCTCACCAGTAACTACTGATGGCATCAAGATATCTGGTTAGAGTGGACATCTACCTTCTTACCAGCTAGTGACAGTAATGCCATCTCCACTCATTAAACTGCCTGGAAAAATCAGATGGAATCTAGTGCATTAGTAGGAGTCTGGATATATATGATTTGTGTATAGAAACACCTGGACCTCTATCAGAGGCACAAGGCAACAGCAATGTTGAGAGTAGATCACACACAGTTTGGGGGGGGCAGGGCGTGTGTTTTGAAGTGAGACACTTGCCACACCCAACAGCATGTGGCTGACTTCAGCTAGCTGCACATCAAGAGAGTGTGCCAGCTGCAGGTGACAATGAAGCTGGAACCTGCAGCTGATCCTTCACAAACCGTGTATGTCCAGCAGTGGGACAGGACAGCTAGGAAAATAAATTGTTCAGGAACGGATAGGCAGAGCACCACAAAGTCATGCTTTAACCACTTGAGCTTGCTTCTCTTTCTCCTGCCTGGAAGATCAGTTTCTTTTCCTGTAGTTTCCTGCCTTAGTCAGGCCTGATGACAATAGAGAGAATGTATACTCCGTATTTAATGACAAGAAGCTGCAGCGCATACTAATGGTGCCATAGCTCCTAATACCATCCAATATCCCCTGCTGGCTTTGCAATTACATACACGTGGAGCAGGGAAGTGGCATGTGGCACTCCCAGTGAGGATAAGCAGGTGTCTAGAATTACCTTCTGACATCTCTCGGAGGAAGAAGGTAAGTGTGAGTTAACTGACCCCACACACAGCTCCAAATGCCTCAAGGCCCCTAACGGCAAAGGCTGATGTCGGAGTAAGGCGAGTCTGCAAGTTTTCTAAGTGTCTCCCCTAAAATCCCTTCCTTCTCTCCTGGTCAGGAGGATGCTCCTTACAGCCAGTTGAACATGACATGTTTTGTAACCCAGTACTGCACCTAGTGTAAAGGTATTTCATCAGAGCATATTTAATAATAATAATCAGAGTGTACTTAATCAGGGTCTTCAACACAGATTTTTATTCTTACAGCTCAATTTGCTTTTCTGTAGTAGTCTCTTCCACTGAATTGCACACTTAGGAGTCTGCAGTTCAGGAGAAACAGGAGCGTTCTCACCTTGGGATTGGAAAGATAGTAAATTTATTTCTCCCTTCAATTTTTTTCCCCTTGGAGGGGAAAAAAGAAACAAATGGACAGAGAGGCAACATTTTAAGAAGGGTTTAATAGAGTCTAGGGTTGGCACACCAATAATATTTTGTGCTCCTGCTGTTATTTAATGCTGCAACCTGTACTAGATTAAATTACATGGCAGAGTACTACAGCCTATTGGACAGCAGACAGAGAACAGACTATGCCCTACTCATTACTGTGCCCTTGACTCAGTATGTGAATTTGAGTGCTTCTCCGTTCCATAGTATCCTATATCCATAAAAAGGATAATGACTCCTGTTTAGAGATTCAGCTATTAAGACTCCCTTTAAATATATACAAAAATACCTTCTTTGGTGTTTTGGGTTTGAATGTATGTATGTATGACAGCATGGCATGGACAGTCACTACTTCTGCATCACTCTTTTCTTCATATAAGCTTCACTATTCCTGACATTGTAAGTTTAGTCAGTAAGCCTCAAATTTCATTAAATTTCATGTTTCTATTTTGACATGAGACCAGGAAAGCCAAACTATGGACTGAAGAAGTTGTTTGGGTGCATCTCACTAAAGCCAGAGCTGGGAGGTGGGGGGCTGTCTGTGAAACCAGTGAGTTATCTGGGTGTTTTCTATTCCTCAGCTTATAAAGTTCTCCAACTCTGTTAGTTTTTTAATTCCCTTATTTTTTGAGTCCAGGGAGAGAGGAGGTTTTTCGCAATGAAAATCAGTACACGAACAGCATTGGAGCGAGATGAATTACCCTTGTTCAAGGCAGGGACCCACCCAGGTGTTGCGTGGAAACTGATGATGGATTGAAGGCTGCCAGCTTTTGGCTGTGACCATTGCAAGGGCGTTGCAGGGAGGAGATTTTACCAGGCTTCCTTACAACGCGGGCTGGACAAAAGCAGGCTTTCATGCCAACCCCATGCTGAGGCACTTCCGCCTGCTGATCTGCAGTACTCATGCTTGCACACCCCACGTTGGCACCAGGGAATTTAGGTTCTGTTCCTTTTCTGTGAGGTCCTCAGAACTGAGAAGCTGGGCTAATAATGCGGAGAGATATTGGCTTTACTAAAGAGCGAGTGCAATCAGGTTGATGTAAACAGTCACTTCAGCCTGACTGTGGTACCCTCTTTCTGCCTCAGGAATACTTGAGAGTATCTCGCATTGTGTTGCGCTGAAATAGTGTTTTCTCAAGCAGTGAATTATAAACAGTTTGTACCTCAACCTCTTTTGAGCACTTAGCTGTGAATGTTTGTGTCGGTGCCAGCGAGTGCGAGGTGATCTCATTAGAAAGAAAATATTATTAGCCACAGAATTATTTCCCAGTGATTTAACGACTCTTCCTCACAAGAAACCTCTGCAGCTCTTACACGGGAGTTAAAAAAAAAACCAAAACACCTCAAGCGTTTGCTTCAGAGCGAGCCCAGTGTCTGACCCGCTGCCCTGGCAGTGCCTCAGGGCCCGCACTGCCTTGGTTCGGGCTACGCAGCCTCCTGCAGCCTCCACCACTGCACCAGGTGCCACCTCCAGAACGTGAAGTCTCCCCACACACACCTCGGCCACGGCAGCAGCAGGGCCTGGGGGCCCTTTTCTCACATCGCCTCGCCAAGGCCCAGCTGTGCTGCACAGGAGCAGCCCTGTTTGCCCCGGGGCTGAAGGGTCCTGGCAGGATCGCGGTTTTAACGGTGCTGATCTTCCACCTCCGCTTTCTCACCAAACTTCGCGAACACAAAATATGCGGCTCCGAGGGTGATAAAGTCGGGGAAGGGAGACGGGAGAGGGAATGGCAAACAGCGGCGGCTTTCTGAAGGCATGGCCC
>NW_009705023.1:0-9303 GCF_000703405.1 Apaloderma vittatum
TATATATATATATATATAAAATACACATATATATATGTATATAAAAAGCTGGAAGTATCGCTGTGAGCAATACAAAGAAAATACATGATACAAGTTAAATGAAAAAATAAATATACTCTGCGCACAGAAAAGCTTCTGTGCAAAGGTGGCACCTTGCAGGTCAAGTACTTTTTGAAGCTTTCTGTAAATAAGGCAAAAGCAATGTTTTCTGTATCACTTTCCTCTCTCGCCCACCACACAGCTCCACATCCACTGCTCACACAGCAGGAGGGAAAGAAGAAAACCCTCCCTCCTTGTCAGACTCCCAGTATAGCACATCGTCTCTACATCAGCATTGTTTACGCTACAGTGACTTTTACAGTTTGGTTTATTCAAAAATGTCGACTATTTAGAAAAAATATGGACATAAGCAACACTTCTACTTCTGTCCAGTGGATCCCTGGAGTCTGACAACGTGGTCTCCTATCGGGCACACTCTCACAGAAGTCAATTTTATAGTTCCATAGAAAGAGTCACCAGCAAAGAGTTACATTGGATCTAGACTCTGCATACTAAAGCTGCAAAGAGGTCCAGTGTCAACAAGTCTCTTCAGTTTTTCTAGGAATGAGAACCAAGGGGTCTCCCTCCCTCTTGATGCTTACCATATATGGGATTCACAGTGTGTCATTTTGATAACACCTACTCCTCCTCCCAGCCGCCGATAGTTCATCCCGCCGTACAACCTGCAAAGACAAGGTTTCAGTGGTCAGGCTGGTCCAGCTCCTTCATTGTCCTCCCATGGGAAAGACCGAACCAGCCCTTGTGAGCACGATGACACCGTGGGTAAGCTCTGCTTAAAGCGGACCAGGACAAGTAAGAAGTTGGGCAGCAGTCACTTTACATACTTCCAAGCTCAAAACAGAATCTGCTTCTCATTTTGGCGCCGCAGTTCTCTGTTATTCTACTAATCACTTGCTTTCTCCCTGTCTGGTAAAGTGCAAGATAAAAAGGAACTTTGCAGGCCATAGCTGACCTTGGGCTACAATTTGGGTAACACAGGAGCAAACTCAACTAATTTCTTTTATATTTCTAATACCCTAAATGCAGCTGATCCAACCAAGATATAACATATCTTAAGCACCATCTGTTTTCTCCCAAATATATTACTGAAATGGTGCCTGTATTTCATATGGAAATCTGATCTCTGTAGACTCCAGCATCCCACTCACTTGAGCTGCGTATTCCCCACTGTGCCACTGAAGTCTGTCGGCAGAAACAGGGGAAGCAAGTTCTTCAAACGACTCCTACCAATGCAATTTGTTAAACTCAAATTGCATAGGAAGCATTTCTCGGTCAGGCTACATAGATGTAAAAAAAAAACCCAAAAAACTACATAACACAAGAAGTCCAGCGAACAAAAGAAAGAGAAGACCAAAGACGTTGGTCAGCTATACTGAATGCAAGAGGAGAAAAAAAAAACCACAAGCTAATACCTCAAACAACCTCCTGAAACTTCTGTGAACGCTGGCCCAAGCAGTAACTCTAGACACCTTATTTCTGTTACTGTCACTGGAAGTAGCTGACACCATTAAGCTAAGGAATATGAAGCAGGTATTAACCTCTACTCAAATGATTTTCTCAGCAGTTCAAAAGGCATTGTCCATAGCTCAGTGAACCAGGGGAACTTCCTCCACTGCTTCTTATGACAGGTTATCAGCTCAGCAGGAAAGGGTTAATCTACTAGTGCTACTACACTGGAAGGAACAAGGACATTAAATTCTTTCTATTCCTCTGCCCTGCCAGCCTACTAAAACAGCAAGAATACAGAGAGAAGCTTGAAATTTAATACTAATTAGATTTGGGAATAAATACACAGGCAAGTGCTTTCAAATGTAGTTATGTCTAGAAAAGAAACAGGAAAAATAGCCTTTCTGCTCAGTACATGGTTTTGATCAGCAATTTCTTACTATTTCATCTGATTTACAAGCTGAGAGAAATTCTTTTAATTGCTGTCTTGCAGATTTGAAGGGGAAGAATATCATATGCTCAAAGTGTTCTATTTCAGCTCCTCCCAAAGGACCCGGGAATCAGAGCCTCAGCTCGAAAGCAAAAAATGAGTAGGCTGAATTCTGTACCACGCCTGTGAGCTCCTTCTGCTAAGGGCAAGCTTAGTTTTACTGGGAAGCAGAGGAGACTCAGCCCAAATTACACAGAACGGGTATCTCTCATTGTGGTCCATTTTCGTTACATGTTCAAAAGCAGTACTTAAAAAGTAAACAAGGTTTTGGTACGACCTTTTGCTTGTTCCTCAACAAGCCTGTTAAATCCTTTATTTTCTCTGGGTCTCGATAACTTACTTATCCAGCACTTCCTACTTGCAAAAGATACAATGAGACTTAATACAAATTAAGTGTTGGCTAAATCCATTGGGATATTCAGGTTAAAAAAACTCTACAGAAAACTCTCATCTTGCTTCAAATGGAGTCAGTGGTTGGTATTCAAGGCAAGAAAGTGTTTCTTAACTGCCTTCTACTCTCAGTCGCAGACATGGGGATTATCATAGGTAAATGCCATATTGGGATATTTTTCAAAATTATTCTCTTTCTCACGCATTCCTGTGAGCCCACAGGCCACAATGTGAACGCTACGCTGGCTACCACGTCCAAGTTCTTCACTACTGAGTGTGGCACGTTTCTAATCTGGCTGGGACAGCCCCAGCTGGAGATCACTACGTGACTGTTTCACGAACTTAAACAGTTACCTCCACGTGTTAGCATCGGGATCAAACACTTCGATGGTTTTCAAGTACGTTGTGCCATCAAAACCACCCACTGCCATCAGCTGTCCATTCACCACTGCAAGGCCAACCTGTAAAACGACAATTACAGAGAGTTGCTATTTAGCTGAAGTATCCCAAAAAGACAAGTGCTGAAAAGAAGAATTAGAATTAAAAAAATAATAATAAAAATATTTAATAACCATGTTTGGGAAAGGTTGCCTGCAGCAGTGGGCTTTTCTTTTTTGGACAGAATAAAGACAAATAAAATAGCCTAAAAAATAATGAGAAGTAAAAAGTTAAATATAAATCTCAAAATAGAGACTCTCTGAAAGAAAAAGCAGAAGGTTCCTGTTCTAACCAGCTACTAGAACTAGAACTGCTTGAATGGTAATAGATACATGAGAAACTAAGCTTTTACCAGCCAAAACTTAGTATGTCCTGGACTGAAATTCTTCACCAAGTGCGACACGCATGCACCAGAATATCTACCACCCTACAGCCTGGAACGCTCCCTAGGAGAACCATATGTAAGCCCCTAGGTCTGGTCCTCTCAGGCTTGGACCATCTGTAAGCACCCTGGCCTCCAGCCTTTCTAATTTGCTTTTCTGCCGAAGCACAGAATCCCTGGAATCTCAAACAGTTCTGTGGTTTAGGAAGATCACTTCCAGCAAAAAATTCTTGTGGCAGAACACAGAAAAGACAAGAACACAACGTAAAATTGTCCTGGTTCTGGCTTTGAGGAAGTTAGAAAACTCAGGAGGGCTGCAGATCTGTTTACAGCAGTTTCTACAGAAAGAAAATACAGAAGCAGCTCATAAAAAGTCAATGCCTAATCAGCAACTAAAAAGGACAGTGCCGGGCAGCATACTACATGCTTTGAGGAGGGAAATAAATACGTGATTCTCTGCCTCTAAAACCAGTAGCTGCTCAAATTGTGATTCATACCTGCCTCACCAGACACTGAAATACTAACATACATAATCCACTCTTTACTATATAATCCAGTATCCAATGATAAATATTCATAACATTTGCATCTGCCCTAAACATGATGACTACTTCAAACACTATGTTAATCCTTTCTTCACATGTCTACATAAAGCACCACGATTAACAGTTAACAAGAACATGCCGTCACTCCCCGTACTCCCAGGATTCAGCGAAGAGAGGCAACATACTGATTGGAAGCCCAGAAACATTGTTCCCACACACATTTCAACGAAATGACTTTGCTGGAATTTTGCATCTCAACACTAGTGCTTGCCCAGTTTTCCAGATCTTTCTTCTGGGCAAGTAGGTAGCTTCACTTCTTAATTCGTCTAAAGAGATTCGGGTACTAATTTTCATAGGGTTCTCTAATAATGTCTCATACCAAATACGGCTACATCGCCAAGTAAAAACCTAAGGAACTCCTCTGTTTCACACCTCAGTAGTTGACTCCGACAAGGGATGAGAACTATTAAAAAAAGACCCTCAGAGGACTCCATTTCCCCATCCTCAGGCACGTTAAACACCTGTCTATGGCATGACACGACTATTTCATTCTCTGGTCTTGTGTGGGATATTCAGAGAACAGCGGACTTGTTTTGAACAAGCCAGGCAGCCTGTTTTTAGACAAGTTTTAGGCCTCACTTGACAAGAGTTTGTGAAGGTCACTCGCTGTGAGAATATGCTGAAGCAAATAAAAACAAGGAGCTGTGACTGGTGTACATGACTGAAAACAGAAAGAAACCCAGGCTGCAGGTGGGGAGAAACAGGAGCGTGATCAGCAGCGAAGAGCGAATCAGCAAAAGGAAAACCGCGTGAACAGAAGCATGGACTGCTTGTGTTTGTTGTTAATAGCCAATTCATATAGAGCATTTAGAAAATAAGGACGTTGGGAACTGTATATTAACCGCGTTAGTCCGTTAATAAAGTGGCATTTGCTTGATCACATTGATCGTCAGCAGGGTCCGTGACTTCCGCGTCATCAGTCTTGCTAAAGAGATTGGACTGTTTTGCAAACCTTTCCCCTCCCAGAAGGAGAGGGGTGAAGGTAGAGAGGAAGCGAGAGGACAAAAACCCAACCAACCAACCACACATCACAAGATGACACTCGTGTTCTCATCACGTGAGACGAGGACAGACAAGCAAACCAAGGCAAACTCACCCCACTCCGGCGGGATGTCATGGCCACAACAGGAGACCACTGGTTGGTTCGAGGGTTGTATCTCTCAGCGCTGCTGAGCTCTGTCGTATCGTCTCTGCCTCCCACAGCATAGATCATGTCTTGGTACACTGCACAGCCCAGGTGCTTCCTCCTCGTCCCCATGGGCGCGATTGTGTGCCAGCGGTTCTCCTGGGGATTGTAGCGTTCCACTGCAGAGGAAATGACACATCTTTGGAAACCAGGGATGGCAGGCAGCGGGGCTTAGCACTTTTGAACCTGCATATTGTCATACGTAGCTCCCAGAAACAGGAAGCTTGGTAAAGCTTGTTTGACTTAAGTCTTTCACAGGTCTAAGACTGACCTAATTTGTAAATTCTCTACAATTTCCACGCACCAAAAATACGATGAACCAGTTTGTTATCTCTCATTTGAATGTTTTTCTTCTACAGAACGCTTGCTAATATCTGTCTCCAGTCCTAAACAGTCAAATCACATTCCTTATCTTGATTCAAGAGGGAGCTGGCAATGTTACAAACTGGCCTGCATTACCATCTTGCAGTAGTTTTACCTTTGGCACCTTCCATCCTACAGCAGAAAAGGGCTACTGCAGAAAAAAAATGATGTGCTTGCAACTGTTATGCAAATGATCGAAGTACTGTCTTCAGGACATACTGTCAAAAGTAGCATTGAAAAAGGAAAAAAAAAAAAAAAAGCACCAAAACACAACCAGGTAATAGGGGCTCACAAGCCAGGAAAGCAAACTAACATAACTAACATATATCAAAAAATCATATTTTAATAAGAAAAAAACACCACACACTGACCATTAAGATATTCAACAGCCACCCAGGGACACTTAGGACAAACAGGACCATAACAAGTGCTGACTGCAATTAAGGAACAGCAGAGGACACACCAGTGTTAAGAGGAGAAGTTCCATCAGAGCCTCCCACAGCGTAGAGGAAGCCCCCTAGCACAGCCACTGCAACTCCCAGGCGCCTGGTGCTCATGGAAGCCACTCGAGTCCATTTGTTTTCTTTGGGATCATACCTGGCAAAAGAATAAACACCGAAGCTTAGTGAAGTATCAACATCTTCACAAATGGGCAGGAAGATTGACCTTATTCTCTCCAAACAAAAATCCCTGCAAGATTTTTAGAGTACTTACCTCCTCTCCAGCTCACCTGCACCAACTGCACCTTTGAAGAGACTCTCTTTTCCCTGTGCCCCACTTACTAAGCAAAAAAAAAAAGAAAAAAGGAAAAAAAATGTACCTTTCCACAATGTTGAGACAAGAGACACCATCCTGGCCACCCACAGCATAGAGGTAGCCTCCAAGAACTGCTACTCCAACGCTGGTCCTGCAGGTGCTGGTGGGGGCCACATCACTGCTCCACTGATTGGTCTTTGGATCATACCTAGAAAAAGACACCAAGCAGCACAAATTGCTTGTCTAGGTAGGCTTCAGACTCTCCCATGCAAGGGAAACTTGCCTATCTTGAGCTTAAATTGCAACACAGCTATTTCTAAGCCGAATAAAACCCCTGAAGCGACATAATGCATCCAATAGATGTTTTTCCAGGGATGCTCAAACCGCAGCTTGAGATGATTCAAACTGAAGATCAAAGGTTCAGGTTCATTAAGAGAGCAGGTTAGCAGGGACTGGCTGGCATGTGGCAACTTGCATCTATGCAAAGAGCAGCAGCCAGAGTTACTCTGCTCTATGATCTCTGCAGTTTGCACAAGAAATCAACCTGCACTTCAAGACAGAAGATGCAGGAACTGCACGGACTTGGGAATCCAGACAAGCAAATATGGTGCATAGCAGGAAAGTGGAGCACATGGGAGACGTAAGGTTAAGGTTGTGATTTGGGAAGCTGGGAATATGCAAGGAGATATGTGGGAAGAAGGCTCGAGGAGGAAGGAGATATTTGTGTAACTCCTTGGATTTGTTACAGGGCCGAGATTTAGAGTGCTGGGAGTGCTTGAGTCATGTGGCTTTTAGGCATGGGGATTGTCATATGTAGCTCCCAGAAACAGGAAGCTTGGTAAAGCTTGTTTGACTTAAGTCTTTCACAGGTCTAAGACTGACCTACTTTCCTTCTTCTGTACAAGTGCCAAGGTTCTTTAATTCTCTAGTTGCCACTCCACAATAAAATTCCAGGATCTTTCCCTCAACATCTATGAAATGCTTACTGTATCCTCAACAACGCTAAAAACAAACCAGCAATTGCAAACATCAACGAGGATCAACCACTCCCCCCATCAATTATACCCAGACCCATCTCTTACACGTGCCTTCCTCAAACCAAAGACTGTGCCTTGTCTCGTTAAGCCGGGGATAACGTGACACAAGCTGTTACGCATCAAGTCCTAGTTCAGCAGTAAACCAACACAATATTGAGGGGGTATATGCAAGGGAGGAGGAAATGTAGAAAACATGTAATATAAACGTCAGGTTTTCAGCAGAACAAGACCACAGCTGGCAAAATTAACTCATTTTTAAGAGGCTGCACCCAGGTTTAAACATTCAGGGGTAATTGGCTTTACGGAGACCTACCTTTCTACACTGTTAAGGTAAGAAGAACCATCATGGCCTCCCACAGCATAGAGGAGATCATCCAGAACACTGACTCCAACACCACAGCGTCTTTTGCTCATGGAGGCCACCATTCGCCACTCGTTAGTTTGAGGGTCATAGCGCTCGACACTGGAAATTGCGTCCCCACTACACCAGCCTCCCACTGTAGGAACCAAACACAAGAAACAGCATCATAATAACGCACAGAGCTCAAATATTGTATCTGTACCTGGTACAAATAATCTCGTTAGACTTTGTCAGCCTTAACCCAGCAGCCCCATCTCAGAGTTCCTCAATCTGAGGATTATAATTACAAGACAGAATGTGATTTTCAAGAGGATTACCATGGGTTTGGGAGTGTTCACAACATCGAAGAAATCACCCAAGTTAACACAAGCCTCCGAATATTAACCCACAGGTCACTTCAGAAATACGTTAGGAATATCTGGCGTTATGGGAACACTATGACCAGAAAATCCAGTCTCCTGACCTAAGCCAGCAGGAGCAACACGTACCTGCAAAGAGCACTTCTCCACAGCGGATGGGTTTGCGTGGCCTAGTTCTTGGTCCCTGCATCAGTGGCCGCTCTTGAGGCAACAGCAAATAGTTTTTAGCTTCGTCCACTAGATCCCTGCACAACGACAGGAAAATATTAATTCTCAAAGTTTGCCTGGAACCAGCCTCAGGGGAAGGTACGAATCAAAACTGATGGCAAGAGCAGCCAGCACTAATCATGCACTTCAGGTACTCACAGATCATGTAAGTGCATGAATAGCTCTAGTTAAAAAAAATGTATATTGTCACCTAAACACTCTTCAGTTGTAAACAACTCATTTACACAGTGACAGCAGCAGATCAGTATCCATATTTGGCCAGAGTTAATAATAGGTATTGCTGATAAAAAGAAAACTACGACAAGAGATTTGTGAGGCTTACCGTGCAGAAAAGAAAAACCCAGTCTGCCTCAAGCTAAAACTTAACAATCAGTTGTTTTGTCTAGGAACAAAACAGGAGTTGAAAAGTACACAAACACATGATACAGACACAACCAATAGATGGAGATAGTACCCTTCTGATGAATATTTTCTCCATCAGCTCTGGCCAGCTCACACTGTCCATTCATTCCTGACTTGCCACCTGGACTAATCCTAATATTCCAAACCCTTGAATAAAACAAAAAAGCAAAAAAGTCCTCCTTCCCTCTATGAATGTGAAATTCCCCCAGTCTGAATGCTTATTCAGGAAGTGAACAGTTTAGCCCATCCCCTGAACTTTTTCACATTAAGCACAAGAAAAATTTTGTGCTTTATAAATGCTACAGAACTCCACAGAACCAGAAAGGTGAGACTCATACCATGAGAAAACGACAGTTTCCCTGCATGGGCCTTGTGGGAAATAGCAGATTCGAATCCCAGAGTCCAATTCACTTATCAAAGGGCAGACTTTTTACATACAAAACCTACTTTTAAGTCCTAATGAGATCATGAACACCATGCAAATGGTAACCTGCAGTGAAATGTCAGGACTAGAGAAACTAAAAAGGTGAAATGGAAGATAAAACACTGGAGGGTATTTTACCAACAGTCAAATCGTGCACTCAGTCTATTTCACTGCAAACTTGAAAGAACAAACACACTTCTAGGGTACACTATTGACTAATATGCAAATAGAAAACACTTTTCCTTGCATCTCTTCTCCTCCCAGTTGCAGAAGAGGAAATTGTGAGATGTCACTGACAAATCAGTACAGTTTTAGAGAACAGATGCAAATACCACAAAATCCAACTCTGTAAATCAGTGAGATTTACCGGCATTCC